>NW_025767251.1:600000-750956 GCF_003918875.1 Haliotis rubra | reverse complement strand
TTGGGAGGCAGGGACACAGAGCTTTTTAAGACATCTTGGAGATGCTGAAAGTGCAAAGAACAGCATGACTAGACAGCCGTTTTCAGGTTCGGTATATTTTAGGGAATATAACAGGTTTATATAATCTATCAATATGGTAGTGTAACAAGTATATATTTTCACATATTAGTAGGGACAAGTGATCCACTGTAAAAGATCCAGAAGTTGTTGAAGTATTCCAAATTCCACATTTCAGTTCTTGACGTTGAGGAACCAGGAAGCTGGGCCCAGTTGACGGGTTTTCTGTCAAGGAAGGGATACGAGTTCAGCGCCGTGTCCCTCTATCCATGCAGTGACTTCGCCAAGGGGCTTGGTGTCACCATGCCAGACGACATGTGGGCGTCATCTTTTGAGGATGAGGATCTCCTGATGGACAGGAAGACACTTCTTGTAGGAGGTAAACTTTGCCTGTATTACGAGTGAGTGAGTTAATATTTAATGTCACATCGGCAATATTTCAGCCATATCGGACATTAGGACAGCAAAACAACTGGAATACCACAATCAGAATAAAAACTAGTGTGGAAAGTTAAAACTAATAGCACTATTTGGACAATACAAGATAAAAACAGGCTATAGATTGCCAACAACTGAAGGTATATAGGTATTACGAATATCATTGACAAATAGTATGATTAGTATGAAATGGCATGCTTTCTTGTTGAAAGTACTGGAGGAATTTTGAACTACCAATATTTGTCATTTTAAAGTGATGGTTTACCCTTTAAGCGGCTGCAGGGACGTTATAAATCCAGCTAAAGTACTGTCAGAAATAGAAAAAAAAATAGGCTGTTACTCTGTATCCCTAAAATTTACACACAACTGCAAATAGCATATGTCGAAATAACCGACATCAGTGGGATGCGTAATAGGATATCCAGAACAAAAACATGTTTACTCTTAAAATCGGGCAAAACTTAGAAAAAAAAAAATACGAATGGCTGCTAAAACAATAGATCAGACTATAGATGGCAATTAGGTCGCTCAGCCATTTATGACGACGGACCGTCGATTAACCTGGTATGAAATGCACGTGCTGCCTTAAGGGACAAGGGTCGTCTCCTAAATATATTTTACGCTTTTTCATGTGTGTTGAGTATGTCTCATCTATTGATTAACATCTTACGTGTCTTTCTTTCATAAGGTTTATGTTGAGATATGTAAAAATGCCTATGATGCCCATAGAAAATCTTAAATCAACCATCATATTAAATGTCTCAAAATATATATTGATTGATTGATTGAGTTTTGGTTTTACGCCGCTTTTAGCAATATTCCAGCAATATCACGGCAGAGGACATCAGAAATGGGCTTCACACATTGTACCCATGTGGGGAATCGAACCCGGGTCTTCAGCGTGACGAGCGAAACACTTTACCAACTAGTGAGGCTTCATTGTAACTACATCCTTACTAATTTCAATATTAAATATATTTTTCTTTACGTCAGCTATCGTTTATAATGAAGCTAAGTCTATTTTCAAAATGGTCCTAATAAAAAAAGTGTCCTTTGAAATACAATGTCATCGCACACTAATTTGAATAAAAAGATGATCTGTTCTAAATAGTCGCTTTAGACTTAGAAAAATAGCGCATTGCACATTTCTGCACTAATCTCGGATCAGTAAAGTCTTTTTCACGTTTCTTATCTCCCTACCACTGTGACTGTGGTTAGGCCGAACCTAGATATTTCCTCACACTTTCACAGTGAGTGAGTGCATGAGTTAAAATTTATAGTCACAGCTGATCTATTTCAGCCATATTGTGACTTAAAAGTTATAAATTAACAATAAAACGCAATTGAATTATAAAAACCCATCGACGATGGACAGTAACATAACTAGATTTTCACAGTTAGAGAATTAAAACTAGCAAGTATCTTTTAAAATTAGACAAATAGTACAGACAATACAATAAAAAACGGGCTAGAGATCACCAGCAACTGAAGGTAGATCACCATGCTAGGGACCATGGCGACTTACAGTACTCACACTTCCACATTTTAACTAGGGTTTTTTCTACTTCCGACAGTACTTAAGGACCCATGCAGGTACAAAAAGTACTGTACGGTTATCTATCTTTAGTTGCTGGTGATCTGGAAGCCATTTTTTTATATTGTATTGTCTTGCACTGTGGCATAATTTTATAACTTACATGCTAATTTGAAATATCTATATATGATAATCTCAGTGTTTTACTGCACTTTGTCGACAGTTGTTACAATATAATTTAATTTTGATCCATGTATTCGATTTTTAGTCAGTCAAGATATACATGCAGATGTGCCAATAAATATTAATTTACTTGCTCATTGATAAAACATATTGTGAGCTTGGCTATCACCGCCACAACGGGACGTTTTGTATATATAAAGCTCATTTTTATATTGTGTTGTTGGGTATTAATTTACTGTTTTAACTGCGTTAACCAGATTATATAACTTTTATGATGTGCATCGATGACAAACTTCTTATTGAAACTGCATTCAGTATTTATCTTCATATTCTCGTCACAATGTGGCTGAAATATTGCCGACATCACGTTATATTTTAACTCACTCACTCTTAATAAATGAATTGTGTCACTGTAAACTGAGTACAGCAAAACTGAAGTGTCTTTGCACAATAATAGACTGTTTTCTACCATGTAGGCGATGTGTGTTGCAAACTAAACAACGACATTGCATATTGCGCACCAAGCACGTATATGTCTCTCACTCGCAGATTTCAATGTCTCGTGGTTCCACGCCTTCCATGTACATCATCATTCACGTGATCCTTTATCTGGGACATATATGTGTAATTTAGGCATAATTTAGGCAACTCCTCACTCAGATTTTACCGGAGCAAACACATGTCGTCCGTCATAAAACAAATAAGAAAACATATAAAAAATGTTAACAATCTGAAACATTTTGGTTTCTGGATGAAAAGGTTTACACGTATATAGATACAGCTATCGATTATTAGGATGCAATATATATTCCTCCTTTACCGATGAAATCGTGTAATATTATATGGACTTTCAATATGCTTGACAGAATGATGGCTGGAATTACAAGTGATTGCATTACATGCTGAAATGCATTTGAGCGATAGTATTGGTATTGTCGTTTACCACTTTACAAACACGTGCTGAACATTTTGATAGGAGACATCTGCATCTGCATCAACGCATAGAACAATTCATATACACGTATCAATCCATGCTCATATTCATACTGACAGAGGGAAAGTAACGATAAGAGTGGTATCCCCGGTTGATGGATATGATCTTTTCTCATAATAAATGCACAGTTGTTTTAGTTTAAATTTCAAAGACACTGCGCTTTATTGTCGCAAGCCCTAATTAAAAAAAAACAATAGAAAAACAACAACATGAATTTGGTCTAAGAAATATAGCACTTGATAACTGGCAATTTGTGTGACCACTGATTCATGTGTTGTTCCAGTTGTATTGTCTGTCACAGTTCCCCGCTTACGAATTATTAAGTTACTGCGAACTGTAGTGGACTTGACAATAGCTTACGTCATGAAAGAGCAATCTTGCTGTTCCTTTTAGATTCGTCAACTCTTGAGTACGATGAAATGCTGAAGTGGACGTTCGAGGAAAGATGTAGCCCTTGGCAAAATCCGGCCAGAGACAGGCATGTTTCAAAACTCCTCGCCGTATACCCAGTTGAGGTAAGCAGCTTTAATTTTCATGCAGTACACCATAAACGTTGACTTGCCTTTGCACGTGTTTGTGATGGGTGTCACCGATAGGACAGGACTGTTTGTGCCGTTTCTCGATCTCGACGGACTGCATAGTCATTCATAAACTGATGTTAACATAATATAAAAACACTGGAGTTTTTGTGTCAGACATTTTTCGTGATCATGAATTACGGTTTATTCGTGTGATTTAACACAACATTCTCAAAACACTAACACAAAATAATTTAAATTATGACATTTTTTGAGAAATGAGATAACTTAACAGACCCATTTTACTTGCATTACTTCATGGACTTTAACAGAATAGGATTTCTTTTATAACAAACAGGAACAATTTAGAATATTGATATGTAAAGAAATCTAGAACAGTTTCCATATTCAAAGACACATCGATTGTAACATTCATTCGAGGAGGAAATGTGCCTCTAATCAAATGGTGGTGAAACCAGGAGTTTGCGAAATACACCATTACTAGCACTTGACACAAGTAAGTACATGCAATTGCAATTTCACCAGAAAAAGAAAACATATGAACACATTGTAAATTTACAATGGGAAATTGTACATGTTTACAAGGGATGCGGCACATTTGGAAATTTCCACGACAGGTTTATCATGCAGCTTTTCGTTAGCATTACTGGGGCCTTGAATGTTATAAACTATGTTATAAAGTTCTATAAACCATCGCACAAATATTTCGCGAAATGTTTTGAAAATGTTTTTAAGAAATTTTCATACGCTCAAATTTGTATGATTCCAGAAGCGTTGTACCAAAGTTTACTCCGTAACACTCATTTAAAAATTGTTTTGCAAAATGTTAATTTGCATTGTTTCGGAAACGTCTCAGAAATGTTTTCAGGAATTGCTGTTTAAACTTGTAAATGTTGTTCCGTGGTCTAAACTTTTCAAAGAAAGATATTGTCCAGTGTTTTGCTTCCGATGTTTAAATATATAATTCATATTCGGTCATCGTTTTGTAAGGTACATTTGGAGATACGTGTGTGTTACCATACGTGTCTGTATTTGTAGATGATTGCTATTGTCATATTTACGTTTTTCTGTGCACTATTGACGAGTATTTCTAAATTATTTCAGCTGCTGTACTTCGGGCCAGTTAGCCAACATGGCATAGACGAAATGGAAGTATATTTCCGTGGATCAAGGAAATTCCACAATGAAGTAACACGAATCAAAACCTCAATCATTACACATAAGTGTGTCAAAATAGAGAGCACAATTTATGATCAAATACAGCGTCGATTTGACAATGCCCAAATACATGTTCTTTCGCTGAATAAATGCAGTCATTTCATCTGCCACTGTTTTCATTTCAAGAAG
Source organism: Haliotis rubra (assembly GCF_003918875.1). Classification (NCBI taxonomy): domain Eukaryota; kingdom Metazoa; phylum Mollusca; class Gastropoda; order Lepetellida; family Haliotidae; genus Haliotis; species Haliotis rubra. The sequence goes on along the minus strand of NW_025767251.1, from coordinate 745,864 downwards.
CAGATGTAGTTATATGCACACATGACAATCCGGGTTAAAACAGGTCTCCAGCAACCAATACTTGTCGTAAGAGTCAACATACCGGATAAGGTGGTCAGGTTCACTGACAAAATGATTTTCGTGAATTGGTTTTGTCAATATGGCCGCTGTTATGAGTGAGTGAGTGAGTTCAAATTTTGCGTCACATCGGCAATATTCCAGCCATATCGTGACGAGGAACAATTTCATATATGTCAATTTAAAAAATACCCATCTAGAACGTAAAAACCTGTCATCGAAGGACAGTAAAATACTAGCGTATCACAGCTCTTATTTTAAAACTAGCATGTAAAATCCAAGAAGACAATACAATATAAAACTCGGGCTATAGATCGCCAACAACTGAAGGTTGATCACCATACTAGGGACCATGGGGACTTACAGTGCCTTTGCTACCTGCATGGACCCTAGTTGGATTTACACCATCCCCTCAGCCGCTGGCGATTGTAGGAAAATTTAGCCAAATTTTAAAGAACAAATATACTACGTTTTTAAGATTTGGTAAGCTCAAATTTAACATTGAAAGTTTTGGGACTTACGTACCCTCTCAGGAGGACAATAATGTTACATTACTTCAACCATCTTGGAGGGTACAGCCACTTACAATCTCAGTTACTAATCTAAACTACCAATAATAGAATATTTATCTATTTACAAACCATGTATCAACATTTATCTAGTAATGTTATTTCTTTTTAAAAATTCAATGAATATATGATAGTTAACATTAAAAGACCCTTCACTGTTTGACATTGAAATATTTATCCCTTGTGATGGGCGGCTGTAATGACCATACTAAAACCGGATTTGAATGACTAGAACATATTGAACCCAGGCAAAGAGAGATTCCTGCTTCACTGGTTCCGTGAAAAGGATAGTCTTGAGGAACGAGGACAAAACCACTGCCCTCTGTATATGATGAAGAGTTGAGTTGTTCGAGTGCGACTCATATACAATAGGGATTGATGATCAACCAAATAAAAGCAATTTATCAATTTGTGCAACTGATTTCATCTGGATATACTGTATGATACTTTAACAAAATACAGGTGTCATTTCCAGAAGAAAGTTGTTACCCGCAATAGTTTTACGGGACTGAATATTGTGTATTTCTGTACAGTTGGACCCAAGTTATAAATGATTAGTTGCCTTTTAATGGCAGGAAAAACTTTATGTAAATATATTTCTCTATGTGTTTCGTGTTTAAAAGTCGCATACTATATTTCCTTATCAGAGGGCTGACATTTGTTGAGAAGAATCATAGGGAGTGACGTACTGTTTACGCAACAAAATAACCAACTGGAGTCAACTACTGGAATGTAATATTATCCCCTGATTTCCTTTACTTCGCAGATAAGCAAGAGTGTCTACGTGACCAAATCTGTGTCGGCAGATTGGAAACGGGGCAGAGGAAACAGGGGAAATTCCTGTAGTTGAAAACATGTCTACATTTTGGCCATTTAATAAATGGTAATATCATTGTTAAGTTAATAGTCGACATTTGTTTGCAATTTACCTGATATTACCATGACTCTACATTATATTATCTGCAAACACAGACATACTGTAACATAGTTTCAATATGAATGTGCATTTGTTAATTTCCCACTCTAGCAAACATAAAAAAACAGGTTTTCTCATTTGCTTGTACTATTGATTTTGATCTTGTGAACATTAATGCTCATGTAGTAAACAAAAACACTCATTCTAACAGTAGGAGTAAATGTATACTTGTAATCCTCTCAAAGGTTTTATGTCACAAGTTATATCTATCACACATATGTTGAGAAACATCATAGGAATACGTACTGCTACAAACAAAGAATGAACGTTCGAAAGGCAAGAAATAGAACTTGACTGAAATTCTTAAGTGACGATGTATCAGTTTGACTATACAACTGAGGTTTTAAGAACAATAATGTGAATATACATACCTCATTTTATGAAACTGTCCTCTTGTCAAAAGAGTAGAATGGACAGTCTTCTATATCTACTTACCCGTGAAAGTCCGGGTAGAATATTGTTCTTCAATAGCCCATGCCTGTCGTAAGGGGCGACTAACGGGATCGGGTGGTCAGGATCGCTGACTTTGTTGACACATGCCATCGGTTCCCAATTGCGCAGATCGATGCTCATGTAGTTGATCACTGGATTGTCTGGACCAGACTCAATTATTTACAGACCGCCGCCATATAGGTGGAATATTGCTGAGTGCGGCGTGAAACTAAACTCACTCATTCTACATCTACGCGTGGTGGAACTTCCCGCAGTACTGCAAACCGTGGAAGCACCGTGTTCTGTCAGTCTGTTCTTGATACAAGCATACTTGTATATGAGTAGTTTACATATGTATGCACATGTGTGAAGAACAATATAACATTTGTCATAACCAGTTGACATATTCCTGAAGAGAATTTTACCATTCCGGGAGATATTGCCGATTGTCTTCCTGTTATTACTATGCACCAGCCAATCATCTGCTAGCAGCCAGCGTCATGTCCGCCTCTGCAGCCCCAGCCATGTACAAAGCTGATTGCATCAGAAACACAGCCGACCAGGATCCAGCCACATGACGCCTACAGCATCCCGGTCCCGTCAGTCACAAACAACGTCCTTCATATATGTATACAAAACTGATATTCATTGATAATGTTGATGGCAATCCGTAATTATTGAATAAATGCGAGATAAGAGGCAATAACTAGCTTCCCTTCCTTACACAACATAAGTTGCTGGAAATGTCCATATCATTCTACACTGCTTTGATCGTCACTGGATATGCCTAAAACGTTATAAAACAGGGCTAAATGCAGCAAGTCTCTGCCCCTCACTGCCTCTATAGGCACAATGTATAGCAGGTGAAACATTGTTGCACAACCGATAACATTCTGCTCCACAGTAAGTTCAACAACCTTCTGGAAGCCGCGTGAGAGGGTGCTAAAGACGCTATACCGATCGTCACAAGTGTGATTGTCACCCAGATGATATTTATCGCCTTCATCGACTTCTTTGAATCCACGCTACTTTGGTTCAGGGACAGAGTGGGTATGGCTGGAATTAATACTACGTATATTTGTTATTGATATCCATTGCCATGTGTTTTGAATGGGTCGTATATTCACAGAACCCAGGGATCTTCATAAAAAAAACCACACAAAACAATATAGCCTGTGCAAATGGTTATATTTATAGATTACTTATATTTGACTGCTATGCCGATTCAACATGTACATGCGTATGGAGGATGTTAAAACTGTCCTCAGTTGGTCTCCCCGTGGTGAATAGGGTCGGAACAGCTTCCTAGAAATGGATGTTATTGAACGACGGAACTCGTCTGTCAGGTTCCATCGACTGCCTGTCAGATACCCTGGTCGCGTTGGATGTTGCGAATCGTATCAATTACTGGATTGCTTGGTCTAGGTTATTTAGAGACACTATTTAATATTTACAAAACACACTCTGTATTTATCAGCTGCATGATCACGGGAATATGTAGACTTTGTATATACATCGGTAGCCTTGATATAGCCGACACGTGTTTAGAAGTACCCACTTTGTTCTCTTTCACATGGTGGCGAGGGTCTTTCACATGGTGGCGACTTCAGTCCTGACCCACAACGAAGCACACGTGATACATGTGGTCTTACCTTAGGCAAGTGCGTTTGTTCAAAAAATGGGTACCCGGTTAGATAGTCATGTGACTATAACCTTCTAGCGCCTAACAGGCAATTTGGGTTATCCGGGATAATATGAATCAGATTCTGATTAAGCATCGCGAGCAAACACTTGGTGTTTGGAGACTGTGCGCTATTGAAGATGACTTATTATTGTTATTATTACATTATGGGCTTTTCGAGCTCTGATTTCTTGAAAATTGGCGAGTTCTTTGGCATTAAAACATTTGCAAACTCACTTTACGGTTATCAGCTTTTTCGGAAGCTGATTAAGAATCGCGAGACGTTGGAACCGTACGTTGCCTCAAGTACGGGACTTGGCACTGGGAGAACCGAGACATTGTGTTGGACCTCACCAACAGGACGCTTCCTGTGGGCATGCCGAGGGTGAGTGAGTCAGTGAGTGAATGAGAGAGTGAGTGAGTTAAAATTTCAAGTCACTTTGGCAATATTTCAACCATATTGTGACTAAAACAACATATAGATTAACAATAATTAAAGATAGAGTATAAAATCCTGTCTACGAAGGACAGTAAAACAACTAGAATATCACAGATACAAATGTAAAACTAGTAATTAAATTTAAAACATTTTAACTATAGAGGACAACACAATATAAAAATAGGCTATAGATCGCTAACAACTGAAGGTAGATCACCATACTAGGGCCCATGCATATGGGGACTTACAGTACCTTTGCTACCTGCATGGACCCTAGTGGGATTTACACCATCCTTTTAGCTGCTGGCGATTGTAATACATGTTAGCCAAAATTAAAATAACAAGAATACTACTTTTAAAAATCCTGGTAAGTTGAAATTGACTTTGAAAATTTTGGAACTTACGTACCCTCTCAGGAGGAGAGCGAGTGAATGATTCATTGAGTGTGTGAGTGTAACTAGCATAGTTCATTCGATTCTGCCACGCTCCCATCTACTCTGATACTCTTGTGATATATGTTTAAATCTTTCATTTCTTCATGGTTCATCATTCTATAAGAACCTGTAGATACCGGTGGTGCTTTCAATCGTACGTTGGCAGTTATACAATTGTCGACTTGAATCCTGATGAGTCCGGGCTTGTTAGTTCTACACTCGGCCTCGTGTGTTTCACCAAAGTGGTAAAATGTTACAATTAACTCACTTTAACTTGCAATCTGCATAAACTGCCCCACATGCAACTAAAGGTCAATTTCAAACGCAAATAGAACGGAAAACTGTTGCAAAACAGAGATGCAAACACAGCAACCAGTTGACCCATTGTATAGTGTTGATAACGGTGGTGGGTTGACGTTAACAAATACTGTCATTTTCAACATTCTTGTGTTCTCAGGAAATCATGTAACTGACAGTTTCAGAATTGTTGAATTTGACGTTGAGGTATTGCATTCAATTACTGATGCAATACTTTCTCCAGCGTATCAAAAGAGTTTACTGGGGGATCATCTCTGGTGTATTTATTCTGCGATGTATCATCTTCCAAACATGGTCAATTGGTAGAGGCATGAACCAAATGGGCTCACTCACGCACCCATGTAGATCAGTAATACTTTAGCAATCATATGATCGTAGATTCAAATCCTGAATTCGCCTTGAATTTGATCCTTGGTTTGCCATTTCGATCGTGGGTTTAATCAAAGCGGCAAACCTCTAATATCTTGCTACTGTCTACTATAGCACACCGTGATATAACTCATATATTGATTGCTGAGGCGTTAAACAAACAGGCTCATTCACCGACCCAAAGGGACAAGGATGAAACATATAGTCTTGTTGATCATTGTCGACACTCTCGTTCCCAGAAACGATCTGAAGTGATGGGAGGTACGCATTCTGTGATTAGAACCATTTGGCGGCGATTGGGGTGGCACGGGGAGTGTTCTCACCTACATCGCAGATACTAACGTATCCGGACAGCTGGCGTGCTGCATGACAGCGAGTATTGCAGGTACGTGACAGAAAGACATTATTAGTTGGCCACTGGTACTTATCTTACCGAAAACATCAATGTTAATTTTGAACTGTTTGAAGGACGGGTATTGGACTATAATGAGAAGTACCGGAGTTAGGCAAACACTGCTAACATGAAGTTCCAAAGGAATACCCACAGTTCGGCATTTCCAGTGGATAACATGTTACTCGCTTGTAACTGGGGTACATTCATTGGCTCAGGCAATCAGATTTAGAATGAATGAGTTAGTGAGTTAAGATTTAAAGTCACATCGGCAATATTTCAGCCATATCGTGACTAAAACTAGTTCTAAATTCATAATACATACATATAATATATGAAACCCTGTCAACGAAGGACAGTAAAACCACTAGATTATCACAAAATGAGGTAAAACTAGCTAGCATATATCTTTAAAAGTAGAAAACTATTTTTGGACAATACAGTGTAAAAATGGGCTATAGATCACCAGCAACTCATCGGGCAATCAGAAAACGACTTTTATGTGTGAGACAAGATATAGTATAATATTATTCGTGACTCCCCATTCTGTCAACAATACGCTTCAGTCCCACAAAGTAACACTAACGCTAAGGTATTCGTTAGCCCCAAACTGAAAACATACACTGGGCAGACTAGTCAAGAGCTAACATCTACGAAAGCCTAATGCTGCCATTTTTGTAGCATATACTATTTTTTCAGGCAACAATTAACGTTGCTTCGAGTATTGTCTCATTATTTCATTTATATTTTCGTTGCGTCGAATATTTTCTTGTTGCCTCAAGTTTCTTTCAAAACCTTGAAATCTCGAATATTCACTCGTTCCTACGATTATTTTGTCGTGACTTCAATTATGTTTTTGTTACTTCGATTAAGTTTTCGTTGAGTGAGTGAGTTTTGCGCCGCTTTAATTAGCATATTCCAGCAATACCACGGCGGGGGACACCAGAAATGGGTTCACACATTTCACCCATATGGGAATCGGACCCGGGTCTTCGGCGTAACGAGGGAACGCTTTAACCACTAGGCTACCCCACCGCCCAACTTTACGTTGAAGAATGATGCTAATTTTAGGGATATATAACTGCTTTATTCTGTAAAAGGCGATGTTTCAACATAGTTTCTTATGCCGTTGACAGATTAGACATTAGATTAGTATTTTCTCGTTACTTCTTCCAGTTTCACAAAACCATCGTTGCGCAGCAAACACCCAAGTCTTGTACTGTATATGAGACTGACAGGCGTAGCAGCGACCTCAGAAACCCAAAGTCTCTCCGGCTAACATCATCCAATCCACCGCCACTCCAACCTATCTCATCTCTCCCCATTCAAAGACCTCAAATCCCCTCAAGGACACAATGAGTGAATCCCATTTCAGGAGTATTCTGTTTCGAAAGTGTTGGAATATTGCCAAATCGCTCAACCCCACCACAAACTCTCCGTGTCCTGCCATATTTGAAACACAATGCACCATTACACCTTTCATTACATTGTACCAATGTTAGGTTGTAGTTTAGGAAGTATTATATTGGTAGTCTCACGAAATCTCGTAGGCGAGATTTATATCCAACATGGCGGTGTCCATAGTAACTAACGAATGCTGAGGAAAGATAACTGTGTTCTATTTGTGATGAAACAACGACTATTACGTATTGTTATGATGTGTGCACCGTTAGGTATCTAAAAACAAACTCTCACATTTGGACTTTCACGAAGACCTTTCTCGGCTTTTTGCAGCATATCCACGGAGGCACACCTTGTTTATTGGTGACTTCAACATTCATTTTGACAATGTAACTACGTCTGACGTAAGGAAAGTACTTTCTCTGCTGAAGACTCATTCTTTGAAACAACATGTTACGACCCCTACTCACAAATAAGGCCATATTCCTGACTGGGTGGTGACGTCAGAGGATGAAGATGCATTGATCAATAGTGTCAGCGTTGAAGATAAACTGGTGTCAGATCACTCAATGATCAAGATGTCACTCAATGTGCAGAGACCTGGGAACAATAAGATCACGAAGACTTGTCGCAATCTCAAAAAGATAGATAAGATCGAATTCTGTGGTGACCTGTTAATATCTGACCTCATAGCACACCCTGAGTCAAATGTTGAAAGCTTGACTCATCAGTATAACACTGTTCTTCGGGATTTACTCGACAAACATGCTCCTTTTAAGGAAAGAACTTTCATTCAGCGTTCCGATTGTCCTTGGTACAACGACTCTGTTCATCACACCAAGTGTGTACGAAGACGTGCTGAGCGAAAATGGCGGAAATCTCGTTTAGAAGTAGATCGTCAAATTTATAAAGCTGCGAGGAATATGGTCTGTAAAGTTATTCGGGAATCCAAACGTCTTTATTGCAAACAACAGATTTTAGATTCTACATGCAAACCAAAACCTTGCACAAGTTCCTGGGCTCGCTAATGGTCAAAAAGGAGACTGTTGTACTTCCTCAAGGAAAGAATCCATCTGAGTTGGCTCATCTCTTTAACTCATTTTTCAAGAACAAGATCGAAGACATCAGGAAGTTGCTTCAGAATTTTACTGAAGGGGACATTCTTTTACCATACTCCGATTTCCAGGGAACCAATCTCCTCCAGTTCCAAGCCTTTACTCAGCAGGAAGTAAGATCTCTCGTCATGTCGTCCAACAAGACTACCTGTCTCAACGATTCTATACCAACTTCTCTTCTGATTGAGCACCTAAATCTGCTTCTGCCGACATTAACGGAAATCATCAACAAGAGTCTGTCATCTGGGATCTTTCCACATATGCTAAAAGATGCTGTTATCATGCCACTAGTTAAAAATGCAAAACTTGACAAAAATGACTTTAACAACTACCGCCCTGTTTCTAATCTGACTTTTCTCTCCAAACTGATCGAGAGAGCAGCTACCAAGAGGTTGATGGATCACTTGTCAAGCAACAGCATCTTAGACGAGTACCAATCAGCTTACCGCCCACACCACTCTACCGAAACTCTCCTTCTAAGAGTGGTAAATGACCTAAGATGCCTGGTTGATAGAGGTGACGTGGCAATTCTGACACTTTTAGATCTGAGTGCGGCATTTGACACTGTAGACCACAAGATTCTTCTCCATACTCTTGAACATCACTCTGGAATCGGCGGACAAGCACTGGCCTGGTTCTCTTCATACCTGTCTGCTAGACACCAGTCAGTCACAGTGTCGGGCAGCATCTCACAGAAGATTACTCTGTCATGTGGAGTTCCACAGGGATCTGTTCTAGGCCCAGTGCTCTTCCTGATTTACATCAACCAACTCTCTCTGATCAGTGACAAATTTTTAATACCACACTTTTCCTATGCAGATGACAACCAACTCCTGACAAAGTTCAGACCAAATAATGACCAATCTGCGTTGAAAGAGATTGAGAATTGTACTCTGGAAATCAAGACATGGATGACGGGCAGAAAACTAAAACTGAATGACACTAAAACAGAGGTTCTCCTTGTTGGGAAACCAAAGAGCTTGGAGAAATTTAACATCGACAATGTGAAGATTGGTTCAGCTAACATCACACCGTCAGCTTTGATAAAAGATCTTGGTGCTTATATTGATTCGTGCCTGTCTCTAGATTCGCATGTGGATAAGTTGTGTCATACCTGCTATTACCACCTCAGACTCATTGGGACGATTAGGAAGCACATCACAATGGAAAGTGCCCACACTCTTGTGAGATGCTTTGTAACATCCAGATTGGATTACTGTAATAGCCTTCTATACGGACTCACCAACGGACATCTCAATAAACTCCAAAAAGTCCAAAATACAGCAGCACGTATTATATCCCCTACCACTAAACGAGACCATATCACCCCTGTACTCTCATCATTACACTGGCTTCCAATCAAGTTCAGGATTGACTTCAAACTTCTTTCCATTGTGTATAAATGTTTGCATAATCAAGCTCCTTCATATCTCTCTGAACTTCTCACTGTGTACTCCCCTACCAGAACTCTCAGATCTCAAGACCAATGTCTTCTCTCCGTCCCCAAAGTTCTCCTTTCTTCTTTTGGCAAGAGGTCTTTCCAGTACGCTGGTCCTACTCTGTGGAATTCTCTCCCTCTCCACATAAAGCAGTCATGCACATTGGAAACTTTCAAAATTAAGTTGAAGACTTTCTTTTTTCCAAAGCCTATCCCTAAAATCAATCTTTCTGTCATCATGTATGCTTTTATGTTGCGCCTTGAGCATGTATCAGTCGGTGGAAAATGGCGCGCTAAAAATATCCATTATTATTATTAGTAGTAGTTGCTAAGGTTCAGTTCGAGGACTGTGCAGCAGTGGATAAATAGCCACGATTCTTCAATACGAAGTTGTTATTTCTTCTCGGATCTAACACCAACATTCCAACCGAGCCCACAATCACCAACATATAATTCACTTTTACAACTCTGTTTTTGCAGGAATGCTTTATGGTGAATCGCTTGTCTGAACACCCATTGGCGTATTACACGACCTTAAGGTCAAGAATAATGGATGTGGATTTTAATACATGTAATTTTAATACATGCAATGTTTTCCGACTCAAAATACTGTTCTACATTCTTGTCAAACTGGATTTTGTCGTAGACGTTTTGGAATGAGGGATGCAGAAATAGGCACTTATTGTACATTCAAAATTCAAGTATGGAAGGAGTATGGAGGAAAGCATGTCTGTGCGTTGAACGAATAGACATGTATTTAGGACAACAGGAGAATATTTATGAATGATCTAAGGTACCCTCCTTGCACTCGTAACCGGTGACAAATTAGCAATTTCTGGTGAGCACCTTTTGAGCAATTTATTGTGGCTTTTAGTTGATGGATCCGCTATTATAGCAGATTTAAATGCAAGATGGCGCCAGGTGTATGACCAGTAGTCATCATATCAAGGAATCTGGATTCACTGAATGTAATTTGACTACGGTGGATCTTATTTTTAACATCATTCTAAATGTATACTATTCACACACTGCTAAGGTTAAAATCATGGATTCAACATAAAAATTATGAAGTGGGGTAAAATTTGGTTTAAATATCTAAGGTTATTCTAAGCTTATTATATCAAGTGCATAAGGTTAGATTAAAGTGCCATAAGAGGGGTTACCATATCATTATTTAGTTAGTTTTGAATGGATACAATTTCAAATTATAAATCTACGTTTAAGTAAGTAAAGTGTGAGTAGTATATAACAATGAAGGACACAGCTCTGAACATTTGAGCTCTTCGTCACTTGTCTGATCGTCAACAGGCGACTGTTACTGCCTGGACAACCTTTGAGTTTGCGATTGGGGATATCCTGACACCTTGGTAGTCCAGATCTCTTAAGTCCAGGAACCGACACCATTCTATCTTGTTCAAGATGTACGATCGCATGTATATGTGACCATTACTCTGTACTCGTGATTCGTGAATGCGAACATCCTAGCGACATTTTTTTATAGTGTCCGGACTATCGAGATCTTACTGATCAAATATGCTGATCTCAGCAATGGCAAAGATTGTCAATCAGCAATGCCTAAATTACACGACACTGGCTTCCAAATAGTCGAGTCTGGAACACAGCAGCTAATACTGGTCGCAAGGCGTGATGACCTCATAGGTGAGTGAGTGAGTTGGTTTTACGCCGCTTTTAGCAATATTCAAGCAATATCACGGCGGGGGACACCAGAAATGGGCTTCACACATTGAACCCATCTGGGCATCGAACCCGGGTCTTCGGCGTGACGAGCGAATGCTTTATCCACTAGGCTACCCCACCGCCCCACGTCATAGATGAATACTCATGGTATCTATCACTGAAGTTTCGTGTCCACACTGGTTGAAGTGTAGGCCGAAGCAATAAGCAGGAATATAACTGATTTTATCCTATCCTGGTATGCTGTATGTGTTGTGTGGAGGGATCTGATTACTCATATTAAGTGCAATAAACAGATTCAATCTTGAGATTGTTTGTTTGTTGTTTGACGCCGCAGTCAGCAATATTCCAGCTACATGGTGTCGGTATGTAAATAATTGAGTCTGGACCAGTCAATCCAGTGATCAACGACATGACCGTTGATCTAGGCAACTGCCATACCATGGCTTGTGTCAACCAAGTCAGTGAGCCTCACCCCATCCGGGCAGTCGCCTCATACGACAAGCATCGGTTGTTGAAGACCAATTCTAACCCGGATCTGCACTGATTTTTCAGTCTTGAGATACTGTAATAAGACGTTGCTGTGGATTGATGATAACCTTGGGTGTATGTATCACTGTTTCTAAGCCGGATTTGCACGGGTTTTTCAGTTGAGATACACTAATATGACGTCGCTGCGGATTGATGATAACATAGGTGTATGGGTGCATGAATGACTGTTTGTCAAAGTACCCATGAATGTAGATTTTATACTGGGACGAGACTGAAGATCTCTACCCCAAATCGTGTCCTGTATAGTTACCCCAAACTAACCAATCTTTGTTTCATCCTCTTACTACGCCAGGCTGGATACTAATAAGTGCCATCCTTTACTGTATGTTGGTTAGGCGTAGACGAGAAATAAAACATGAGTTTTCCTCTCTCTGAGTAGATTATCGTTCCACTAATTTAAAGAGGCAGCTGAAAATCATGAAAAAAAAATAAAGTGTATTATACCACAATATTTCCCATTTGTTTCAAATGGAAGTCAAATGACAGTGCTTTCACATTTTTAGAATATGTTCTTCCTGAAATAAAAGTTGATCATCGGCTGAAATGTGACATACCAGTTGAATATGCGTTTATATGTGACTAGGTGGGTGAGTTTAGTGTTTTGCAAAATTCCAGCAATATCACAACGTGGGAAACCAGAAATGGGCTTCACACATTGTATCCATGTGGGGAATCGAACCAGGATCTTTGGCTTGACGAGCGAACGTTTTAACCAATGGGCTATCCCACCACCGTGTCAAGTTAAGGTGAATTACACTCGCACTTCAGCATATTTCTAAGCTTCTCTCAAAACCATCTGACCCAGACTTTAAATGTGTTTTCATCTCTTCCTATAAGGATGTGTATAATAACAAGTCAAGACCACCTCTTGATATACGTATGCAGTCATACGTCATGAAGACATGAACAATTTCCAGATAAACTTTGTGTTTGCAAAAAGAACTTTGGTTTGGGAACCATTTAAATAGTAATATAAACACACTAAATCCTCACACACCACCACATCACACACACACAGCAAACCCCAGCATGCACTGAACACGCAACACACAAATACACCCCACAAACTAACACACTAAATACATCTCTCAAGCATACACCGCTGCATCACAAAACCCTAAACACATCTCTCACGCATACACCGCTGCGTCACAAAACACTAAACACATCTCTCACGCATACACCGCTGCATCACAAAACACTAAACACATCTCTCACGCATACACCGCTGCATCACAAAACACTAAACACATCTCTCACGCATACACCGCTGCATCACAAAACACTAAACACATCACATAAACACTACAACAAACAGCCCAAATCCACATCATGAAAAACCTTCATCGTACGTTATGACATTCCTATCATATATTCTTGAACCTCGGATAACGCTGGCGGTAGATTGTTTGTTACCCTACCGTCACATTTATGACAGGAACAACATTCCGCTAAATGTCCAATGGGGTCCAGCTGAGTGAGTGAGTTAATATTTATCGCCACATCGGCAATATTTCAGCCATATCGTTACGAGAACAATTAATAATTATATTATAGATCAATAAAATTAGAAATTAATAGCCTCTTGACGAAGAACAGTAAAACTACTAGTGTATCACACATATCAACTCACAAGAAGTTTAATCCATAAAAATATCTTGGAAAGGAGAGATATTGTTCAATGCAAAACAAAACAAAACCCAAATCTCTCTCACTCTCTCTCTCTCCCCCTCCCTCTCCCTCTCTCTCTCTCTCTCTCTCTCTCTCTCTCTCTCTCTCTCTCTCTCTCTCTCTCTCTCTCTCTCTCTCTCTCTCTCTCTCTCTCTCTCTCTCTCTCTCTCTCCACAGTAAAAAACATCTAGCATATTTCATAATGCTTTATTGAATATAAACACACATTTATATTACACAAACCATGTTAACACAAACTAGCAGTACCAGTCGTGTTCTTCAGAAGACGTCCGCACACAAAATGAGACACTGCGGGATATCTCCACTCATTGCACAAAGCAACAACAAAGACTAAAGAAACAAGTAATCATCGATGCTGGTCATATACTTCACCCCTTGCACATAAAACCCGACTTAGACTAAAATAACAAGTGATCATCAATCTGTATAACCTCCAAGTCAACAGGTGCATGACATACATCCCTTAACCCTTACCCAGAACCATGACCAAGGCTAATCTAACACCATTTTATAGCCTATATAGCCTTCACTCCTATACAAAATAACGACTAAGAATATAATAACACGAGTTCACCCATGTCTGTTACACGCCTCAAAGAAAGCATGTGGAATTCTACTACTGGTAACTTCTAACATATCATAATGTGGTAAATAAACCCACAAGCTACTAATGTTACTTGACAACCTTGCGAAACAAGTAGTTATACAGTCTAAGTTTTCCGTTACATTTTGCTATCATGGCTGCCGTTTTCCCACCCTTGTCCCTGGCGTTAATGTCCGCTATATTCATTGAGAGGATGTGCTTCACCATCATAACGTTTCCACGTGAAGAGGCCACATGAAGAATGTTCCTACCCAGATCATCCACTAAGTGCGTTAGACAACCTCTACTCACAAGCAGATCAAACACTTTTCTATGTCCATAATAAGCTGCTCTAAACAATGGTGTGCTCCCGTATTTTCCTCTACTGTCAATGTCCACCAGGTTTTGTGATAGGATATGCCGAACCATGTTTGCATGGCCCCCATCTGCAGCATGATGAAGTATGTTGTCGCCGTCATCATCCACGTATGACACATTGGCCCCCATATTCCCGAGGAACTGAAAAACGACTTTATATCCCATAAATGCGGCCCTCATCAGCGGGGTTTCTCCCGTCTTACCTCTACTGTTAATGTCCACCATGTCTTCGGATAGGATATGCTTCGCCATCTCGACCTGTCCACCCAAAGCGGCCTGATGAAGGATGTTTTCTCCGTTATCATCCACTAACTGCGTTAAACAACCTCTACTCACAAGCAGATCTAACACTTTTCTATGTCCATAATAAGCTGCTCTAAACAATGGTGTGCTCCCGTATTTTCCTCTACTGTCAATGTCCACCAGGTTTTGTGATAGGATATGCCGAACCATGTTTGCATGGCCCCCATCTGCAGCATGATGAAGTATGTTGTCGCCGTCATCATCCACGTATGACACATTGGCCCCCATATTCCCGAGGAACTGAAAAACGACTTTATATCCCATAAATGCGGCCCTCATCAGCGGGGTTTCTCCCGTCTTACCTCTACTGTTAATGTCCACCATGTCTTCGGATAGGATATGCTTCGCCATCTCGACCTGTCCACCCAAAGCGGCCTGATGAAGGATGTTTTCTCCGTTATCATCCACTAACTGCGTTAAACCACCTCTACTCACAAGAAGTTCAAACACTTTTCTATGTCCATAATAAGCTGCTCTCATCAATGGTGTCCTCCCGTATTTTCCTCTACTGTTAATGTCCACCAGGTTTTGTGATAAGATATGCTGAACCATCTTTGCATGGCCTCCAATTGAAGCATGATGAAGTATGTTGTCGCCGTCATCATCCACGTATGACACATTAGCCCCCATATTCACGAGGAACAGAAAAACGACTTTATATCCCATAAATGCGGCCCTCATCAGCGGGGTTTCTCCCGTCTTACCTCTACTGTTAATGTCCACCATGTCTGCGGATAGGATATGCTTCGCCATCTCGACCTGTCCACCCAAAGCGGCCTGATGAAGGATGTTTTCTCCGCCATCATCCAATAACTGCGTTAGACCACCTCTACTCACAAGAAGTTCAAACACTTTTCTATGTCCATAATATGCTGCTCTCATCAATGGTGTCCTCCCGTATTTTCCTCTACTGTTAATGTCCACCAGGTTTTGTGATAAGATATGCTGAACCATCTTTGCATGGCCTCCAATTGAAGCATGATGAAGTATGTTGTCTCCCTTTTCATCAACGTTTGACACATTAGCCCCTTTGCTCACGAGGAACAGGAAAACGCCTAGGTGCCCTTTTGATGCAGCCTTCATCAGGGAGGTCTCTCCGTGATTCTCCCTACTGTTGACATCAATATTGTATTGTGTGAGTATTTCCTTCACAACACCCACATGCCCCCCTCTGCAGGCCCAGTGCAGGATATTCCCTCCGTCATCATCCACGTGTGACAAATTAGCTCCCTTGGTCACGAGGAACTTCAACAGGTCTCTGTGACCACAATATACAGCCTGCAGCAGTGGAGTTGACCCGTACATTCCCTTACTGTTAATATCAACACTGTATTGTGTGACTACATACTTCACAAAACGCATACGTCCTCCTCTGCGGGCCAAGTGCAGGACATTGTCCCCGTTTTCATCTACGTGTGATACATTAGCTCCCGTTCTTACAAGAAAGGCAAATAATCGTCTATGTCCCTCGTGTGCTGCCACCATGAGTGGTGTCATCCTGTACTTATCATCTCTACTGTTGACGTCAACCAAACCTCGGGACAGGATGCTTCTCACTAGGCCCAGGTCCCCTTTCCTACAGGCATCATGAAGAGTTTCCTTCTTGTCTGCTTTTAGTTGTGGACATATTTCAGGGTAGTTCTGCTTCATATCTGTTAACATGTATGTTATGATGATAAAAAAATTGACAATCTGCTATCATGTAGAATATATACTCAGTAATCACCTGAACTTAATATGCCATATGTGTATTGTCACCTCTGTCAAAGGTTATTTTGAGACAAAGAACGGTCTGAGTACATTGAGGTGTTTCTAGGGTAAGCCCTTGTTGTATATCATCACTTTTTCCAAAGCTACGAACTTTGATCTCAGTTATAATTCCTACAAGCCATGAACTCACTAACCTCAATTGCCAATTAACTTATTTTAAATTTTGAAGAAAGCCTGTCACTGGTATAGTTTATTGCACACTTAACACTGTATCTTTACTTTCGACGGGCTTTTCTTACGTTTGGATATCCGTGGATGTTGGCACTTATGATATATTTATGCACACCTTTTCGACACGTTGCAGTGATATACAATTCAAGGATTGGCATGGTAGGCTATTGAGAAGAAGTGATTTCTTGTTTTATTCTAGCTTTAAATCTTTGTTAGACACGGACAGATATGTCATAGATTTGTTTATTCAGAAAAAAATATATTACGAATAGTGTGTAAATTTAGATTCCAGTCACACAAGTTAAAGATTTGTAAATTAAGGTCCGGTATAGACATTGATACTGACCAACGTTTATGCTCTAATTATACTATGAGTGTTGTAAGTAGTTGTATAACTGGGCATGCTGGCGCATCTGTAACCATGTAATCTTCCATAGAGATCGAGTAGTCTCCCTGAAGTCGAGAGGCTACCCCCACGCTAATGACGTCACGAGGGGTATCCCCCCTTCGCATCCTTGCATGTGTGAAACTAGGTCATGATAGCGTCTTTATAGCATGGGCCGCTGCCATGTTGAACCAGTCCATGTCGTCTGTGTAATATCACAAATCGATAGAGGGAAATAAACAACGACAATATGCAAGTTCTATATGCATTATTTAATATCCCCGTGCATGCAGAATGGACATGGGTCGGAGAGCCACCCCAAGCCACCCTTACAATCTATGTTTTATTGACATTTACCTTCTCTCTACATCGGAAGCTTTAATCCATGAATTAAACTTCTTAGGCCAGTGAAACCATTTCACAAAATATTGTTTGTTATGGCCTTTTCCTCTGGTTTTCAAAACCTCTTCCACCTTCCAGGTATCGTTTTCTCTGACATCTACTTTCTGTAATTCAGATTGGTAGAAGGTGCCCTGGATTTCGTAATCATTATAATCCTTGACTCTATACACTGGTTGTCCACCTCTAAAGATTCTCTGAGAAATGGTGAAAATTTCCCCAGTCCATTTCTTGTCGTATTCTCTGCTAAAGATGTTCCAGAGATGACTCAATCTCACTCGATCTCCAAATTTATAACGAAATGAATTAGTCTTTTTCATAACACTTTTCTCGGGCAAGTACATACGCCACGAAATAGTGGTTTCCTTGACATTAGTCACTCTAGAGGATGGCATAACGATGGTTCTATGATATGTCTCATTATAACTGTCGGTAAAAGTCTGTAGTTTATCCGCATATTCGTAAGACTGTTTACAGGTAAAATATCGATACAGTCTCGTTTAAATGGTGTTTAAAACTCGGTCAGCCACTGCCGGCTTGGTTTCATTGCTGGTCAACAAATGTTGGATGCTTCATTCGGCAATACCTGACAACTGCTGCAACCCAAGCCCTTGTTCGAGTGCTTGTTACATCTAGGCTTGACTACTGTAGCAGCATCCTTTCAGGCCTCAGTTCTAAACTCCTTGATAAGCTTTAGAAGATCAAAACACTTCCGCCCCCATCATCAGCATTCTTCTAAAGGTTCCCATATAACACCGGTGTTGAAAGAACTGCATTGGCTACCAGTATGGGCCAGAATTGACTTTAAGATCCTCTGACATACAAGTGCCTCCATGGTTTGGCTCCCTCCTACTTGTCTGAACTCCTACATCCGTATTTCCCCGCACGCAACTTGCACTCAAACACACAAAATCGACTGGTCGTCCCATCCTATAAACTGAAATCCTTTGGACACCGATCATTCTCTTACTCCGCACCTGTACTTTGGAACGCTCTTCAATGTGCCCTTAAAAGCTCTGACACAATTGACACTTTTAAGTCCAGACTTAAAACCCACCCTTTCTCAATATTTTATGTATACCTTCATCTGTAAATACTCCAGTGTAAATAGTCTGTAGCGCTTTGAGCATGCCTTAGGGTGTGGAAGGGGCGCATTATAAATATGCATTTATTATTATTATTATTATTATTCTATCTTTCAACATTGTCTGTACTTCTTTAACTCGAAACTCTTGTCCTCGATCCGTTCTGAGTCTTGTAGGTTGTATCCCTTACTTGAATATGTCTGTAAGGGTTTGGTTACAGTATGGCCTTTTATATCTTTCAAAGGTCTCAGCAAAAGGTATTTGGAGAACACGTGAATCACCATGCCACCAAGACAAAAGCAACTCCGTTATTGTATTTAAAAAACGTGACCATATCCATAAGATCAGCCGACCACTGGTCATCAATGCCAGTCACCCATAATTCTATTCCGGGCAAAAGTTCTTCTCACAGGTCATTGAAGGCTGTAGGGTTCTTTTTTTTCTTCTTTTTTTTATATTGGTTCCCAGGATTACAATGTCATGATATGTAGAACAGTGATGTACAGATGTAGGGTTCTTGTCTTTGCAACTATTTCCTGATCTTGTATCGATTTAAGGCAAAGTTCCCCACTTTCCTCACGTGTCTATACAGCTTATCAGGTCCAGAAAGGCTAGCAGGACGTGGAGAATCGTAGTAGATACCCTTGAGATACTCTTCCCAAGACATGTTTGCACATCTAATGTACATGTTCAAATGAGTTCAAGTAACCTATTCTTCCTCATCATCAACCTGTTTCCTAAACTGCCGAGCCTGGTTCCACCACTTGGAATCAGAATTCAACCACGCATATGTGCAGCTAAAATTGATCTCAATATCATAGCACCTTACCGACTCCTGTCTTCGCCATCCTGGCAGATCGATCTTACCCTCACTGAACTAAAAAAATCCAAAACAAATCCTTTGGTGTTCCAGCAGGAATACAACCAGTTACGTTCTAAGTATGATACCCATAGATCCATTTTCACAGACTGATCCAAGGATGAGGGCCAAGTTGCCAGTGCTACAGTCATTGGATCCAAGACTGTCTCCACTAGGATTCCCGACAACAGTTCCATTTTCACTGCCGGGGCCAAAGCTATCTTTTCAGTTTTGACCTACATTAAACAGCTTCATCGTTTTCACAGATTCATTATCTTGTCTTCAAGCACTTAAAACTGTTACTTCAAGTCACCCAATCATTCTGGACATTTTATAACTTTACAGCGACATTTCTACTGGCCAATATGACATCATCCTCTGCTGGTTGCCGGGTCACGTCCGCATAGCAGGTAACACAAAGGCCGATGCTGAAGCTAAAGCAGCTCTTGACAAGCCCTTATATCCACTGCTGATCCCGTACAGTGACTTCAAACCCACTATCAAACGTTATACTCGGGACCTCATGCAAAAAAGGTGGGACACTCAAGTAGGAAGAAATAAACTTTATGACTTGAAGCAAACAATTGGTTATACCTACTTGGGTTCTCTGTCAAGACGTGATGAGGTAATATTACAGCCACAGTCAGTTTACACATGACTATCTGCTGAAAACAGATGGGGATGGACACCCCCAAGTGTGTCTCTTGCGATGAAGTTTTCACCATCAAGCATATTCTACTTGACTGTGTGGACTTATCGTCTGCAAGGGACTCACACTATGATGCAAACAACCTGAAAGATCTGTTCTTGAAACTGTGTAATGTGACTAACAAATTGCCTGCTTTTAAATTTAGTGCTATGACTTTTTCTGTTTATAAATGACAATGTGATGAATATATGTTTTTGAAATAAACCTCATTTTGACTCTGTACTTACAATGCTTATTAATGCAGACTTGTTCTCGTCTCTATATAGCGGGAATAATGCTGATGTGACGTAAAGTCCAACTCAACTCAACTCAGCTCAGCTCAACTCATCATCATCATCGTCATCACCATCTTCAATGAGAGACATATCCACATGTGACAGAATTTCGGGCAGGATAGGTCTCCATAGCTGCCGAATCTTTCTAAGAATGTTCTTATAAAATAGGTCAGTGGGCTCTTCTTTTCTCAACTGTTCAATAATGTGTGAAAAGAGAACACTATTAGAAAAATACACCGCTGTAGACACCTGTCTTACATGTTTTGTCAAGTAGATATCTTCCCAGTATTTCTTCATTTTCTGTTCAATCCATTCTGGAGATTTCTCATCATCTTGGTATTGTGTTTCCTTGGTAACCATATCACTTCTATTATCCTCGTCAGCTACTTCCAAATCCCATAGTTTATTCAGTCCATAGTTTTGCCACTTCGGATCAGGGGTCTTCTCCACATCATTAGTTCTTGGTCTTTTAAGTGGCATCATTTCTTCATCATCATCTTCACATTTCCGCTTACATCTTTCAGGACACCAGTTTCTTCTGTGTTTTTGCAAATCATGCACATCTTGAAACATCAGTCCACAGACATCACAAGATGACATTGTTGGGAGGTTTTCCTCACAATCTGAAAGCCTAACTCTGAATGAGTATTATCCGCTTTGATGCTTCCCTTTGTACCTCCTGCTTGTTTCATTGCCAGAGCATTTGGGCATAATCATTCCTCGTTTGAAGTAAATGGTTTCAGGTCGACTAGGAGGTGCCCATAAGGCTGGGCAATGGCTTCTTCATACTTTTGCATAAACGTTTGTGTCTGCCCATGATACATCTGTCTCGCCAAAGTCATCACTTGCTGCTTGTCTATCAATAGGGTTGTTGAACAGAAGCAGATAATGACAATTTTTTCGTTGTGTGGGATCCTTACTGTAATACAAATTCTGGTTCAAGGCTATCACGGAGAGATTAGGATGATGACTTCCTTCGGTAAAAGTATTTGGAATGCGTGGATCTTTGCTGAAAGTAGACATCAAAAGCTCCAATACGATCACATTTCGCACTTTAGGATTTAGAAATTGATCGCTTTATATTGAGATGGGATGCCCTGGATAAATTCAACATGGAGTAGAACAGTTTTCCCAATAATTTCGTATAAGGGCTGCCATCGTTTGTAGAGCCAGAGAATACGTTGAGGTTTTGGTGCAATCTGTGATGCTTGAAGAAGTTGCTTCACGAGTTTTACCACTGAAGGTATGTCCAGACACAGTCATAGTGAAAGGATGTAAGAGGTCTTTCGTTTGCTGCTGCTGCGTCTGCTGCTGATGTGTTTGCTGCTGTTGCTGCTGCTGCTGCTTGAGCTCTTCTCCTGATTTTTTTGTGCAAATATGACAAGCCAAATTGTGAGCCCAGACATAGTGCTTAGAACACGCTGGACAGGAATACATGTTCACACGTCGGATCGGCTCTTGACTGAAGAAACACGCTTTTTATAGGCGACTGATCCTCCAATGACCATAGGCTAGACTGGTCACACCAATATGAAATATATCATCAGATACCAGTGGACGGATATGCCACTGTGTGTAAAACAATGTATCATGCCTAGAACAACATCCTATTCTTTTTGGAGGACCAATGGCTGTGTTTTGTTGTAGGTGCGAACGATAAGGAGGGATCTGTTTACATGACAATGCATGTGTGCATCCTGATATGAAAAATGTGACTGTTTGTTGATATAATGGATTATATGGAATTTACCAAGCTGTTTATATCTATCAAGCGGATTATATGGAATATACCATGGATAAATACTGAGCAGGTGGGAAATATAGTTTGAAATCATAAGCTGACATGTATGTAAAGGTTTATATTATCATGTGAAGCATGGTGCAAGTAACGCTGAAGGGGTCGTTGTCGGCACAGGTACTACAGATATGTACACCAGGTACGTTTCTGTATACGGAAACGTACCTTGGCCATAATGAGAATACAGAAACGTACCCTTGGACGATTCAATTCCCATTGTGTCGTATTCTTGACCGGAACTGTCATACTGTTGTATTAGATACATTTGATTGCGTTATGAAAGTATTGAAAATACACAGTAACGGATATTTCGGGATGCACATGAATACCACTCGGAATCAGTTGAACGGGAACAACTACATACGGTATCGGTTTTGGATTGCGGAATATGGACTCGTCCGCCTTTTAGGGTACCGGGTACGTTTCTGTATTTTGACTTTGTTTAGGGTACATATCTGTATACAGAGACGAACACGACCCCTTCAGCGCAAGTAACTTTAGGACCTGTTGTTACTTAGATTTACGGGGACAATAAACATCGTTCAGAGAAGTCGTATATTGTCGTTTTTTATTTTAATGTCATAGATTTGCATTTGTGCACGCACGTGATATTACACAAACGGACGACTTGGATTGTTTCAACATGGCGGCGGCCCACGCTATAAAAACGCTATCATGACCTTGCTTCACACATGCAAGGATGCGAAGGGGGATTCCTCTCTTGACGTCATTAGCATGGGGGTAGTCTCTCGACCTCAGGGAGGCTACTCGATCTCTATGGAATTACATGGCTAAGGATGCGCCAACATGCCCACTTATACAACTACTGTTGTAGAAGATGAGTATCACTTTGTATTAGTTTGTCCATATTATAAGCATCTAAGAGAACAACTTATCTCTCCATATTGTTTCACATGTCCTACAAGGGTAACAATCTATTAATTGTTAACGTCTAACAATCCCGAACATATATCCAAATCTATCCATATACTTGAAAAGAAAAATTACCAACATGAGCTGTCATACGAACAATAATTATTGAAATGTACTTTCATGTGTTTTTGACCATGAGGCCTTACCACAGAATATACTTCTCACTTGTGACTATCTTTACCTGAAAAACATTATGCCTGAAACCAGGAAACATGTATGGATTACGGTAACAAATACATCATTGTTAGTAACAACGTTTCACTGACTTAAGGTCACATCGGCAGTACTGCAAACGATTAAAAAACACCACACTGATAAAAACAAACTTGGACTATATGTATACATGTCGACAAAGGACAATGAAACAACTCGAGTGTCACATAGCTTTCTTTAAAACGACCATGCTATTATAAAACGACATGATACACAATACAGAACGAACAATATATAAATGGGCTATAGATAGCAGACGAGTGAGTGAGTGAATTTAGTTTTATGCCGCACTCAGTAATATTCAATCTATATGTCGGTTCTAATTAATTGAGTCTGGACCAGACAACCCGATCCTGTTAGTCCGCCCTAACGACATTCATGGGTTACTGAAGATCAATTCTAAACCGGATCTTCACGGGAAAAAATAACAGACTATGTCACGCACATGGGACTAACTACGTTTTACGGTTTGCCCCTTCATCAGGGATAAGAAAGAGGGATAACGTAGCACAATATGGGTAAACATCCTGTCATCAAAAGAACAATGACGAAGGTTGATTGGTAGGCGCTGGTAGGTGCACCTCATAGACAAAATTGCCCTGAATGACCCTAAATTGATATTTCGATAAAACCCTTTTAAATGCCCTCAGTTATTGTTCCCCAGTGACATGGAATGATTTGAACGTCAGTTTTGCTGTTGTCCTTTTAATCCCTGTGCTAACCGTCCTTGATGGCGTATCTCTCGAGTTGAAATTGGTTGATCTTCCTCATGTTTTAGAACAGATGGATGTTCCACGGAGTCAAATTAAGAAATTAATATGGAAGGAGTCACAGCCCTGCTCGTGGATTGTGGTTTGTGCATTGTCCTTTTTGTCAGCTTTCCTAGTCCGTTGGAAACATATTTAGGCTCACAGTCCCAGCATCCCCACTGAGGGGACGGGGTTTTGTTGGCCCTTTCGGATGGTGATGCTCTCATCTGATTTGGTTATTGTTAACACTTTGAAGTGATGAGCTTTAATTTACTCACACATCTTTGCAAAATCATTATTAAGAGTCACATTGTGGTTTTGGTCAGGTTTCAGAAGCTATGATTGAGTGAGTGAGTGAGTTAACATGTACAGTCACATCGGCAATATTTCAGCCATAATATTACCGTGACTATGAAACCTACAGATTAATAAAAAACGATCTTTTACGAACCTGTACAAAGGACAGTAATATAATTAAAATATCACAGCTGTTTATTTAAAACTAGCAAGTCGCCATAAAATTATATTTCTTAATCTGACACAATATTAAACGGGCTATATTTCGCAAACAAGTGAAAGTAGATCACCATGCTAGAGACCATGGGGACTTACAGTACATTTGGACGTGGTCTTACATACCCTCTCGGGATGACAATAATTTTAGGGTATTTCAACCCCCCTTCGAGGATACAGCCACTAACAATCTCAATTTAATCCACCAGTTTTACAATAATATATTTCTATTTACAAATCAAATCAATTATTTCTTTTTTGTTTTAAAACATCAACCATTAAATGAAAACTTACGTTATTTAAAAGATGCTTCATGGATGAAGCTTTCCAACGATTATCCCTTGTAATATAAAAATCAACACAGTCAAGCAGGACATGCTCGACCCTGATGCTTTCATCACATGGGGTACAAAATGGAGGATCTTCATCTTTTAATCCATGAGTGTATCTCGTATGGCCAGTGCCACAGTTTCGCACAATGACCTCTTCAAATCTTGACTGAGGACCCAGGTACGTTTAAATGATATTTGGTTTTATTGTGTGTAACATTTGTATATCTACTTGGGTGTGGTACTTCTTTTGCTACCCTCCTATATCTATATAGGTCACTCGTCCGCTCGAAGTTTGATTATGGCTCCATCGTATATGGGGAGCCTGTAAACACAACCTAAAACTATCAGATTCTGTACACAACCAAGGTCTAAGACTTTGTCTTCGGTCTTTCAGAACTTCTCCTGTTGACAGTCTCCACGTCGAGGCCGATGAGCCAACGACGTATAAATTTATCTTTACAATATATTACAAGCGTGTCTTCAATCCCCTCTATGAGGATGTATACATCAAGAAATCTTCTCTAGAAAAACTAGAAAAACTATGTTTCTCCTTTGTATGGTAAAACAAACCTGATAAGATTAAACGTGATATCATAAAACAAAAATATGAGGATGGCGGTTTAAGAATGACCGACATAAAACAGACTACCAATCCTCAAAAATTGCATGGCTTAAAAGAATATGTTTAAAAGACTCTAAATTGACTGCCATCTTTTCCTATAATGTTTCACAAAACATACCAGATATCCTGCTGAAGGGGGAAACATTTATAAAACAAAGAGTTATAAATAATAAAACAAACTGCTTTTGGAAAGACGCACTTTTAGCATGGGGTTTCTATACGTCATTGAAAAATATAAAAGTTGTTCAGGGAAATGCTATTTTATCGCAATGTTTATCGCACAATGAACAAATTCTCTTGGATATAAAACCATTCGTGTACCACGACTACGCTAAAATAGGTATAACATATGAAAATGACTTGATAGATACTGATAGAACAATCTATACATATCAAAAGTTTTACGAGCAAACTAGAAAATCTTTAAAAACGAACTTCTTAGAATATACAAGCCTAGTAAAAGAAGTCAAACAATATAATAAAACATACAACATATCATTTGCAGAAAAACTTTAATTACCGTTTATTCCTTATTACATACAGGACATCTTTAAAACTAAGAAAGGCTGTAGGACATATTATGATATACTTATTCCAATTTCGGACTCTGCTATGTATAGCTATGAAAAAAGATGGGAAGATGAACTTGAAATAGATATAAGTGAAAAAGAATGGAAATCCTATCAAAAGATTATATTTCGAGCTCACACAAACTCAGAGTTTAGATGGTTCCAATATTCTCTAGTGCATAGAATCTTATCAATAGACCTACTTTTGTTTAAGATGGGATATGTAGAGAATAATTTATGCCCATTTTGTAAATATGCACCAGCAAGCGGAATTCATCTCTTTTACGACTGTCCAACATATGGAATCAATTTTCCAATTGAATAAGAACAAAATCAGATATCATATTGAATATCAAAAAGAAGAAAATCATATTTGGATTCTCTGATAAAAGGAACGATGTCCTTAATCTCCTGATAACAGTTAAAAAATACGAATATATAAGTGTACACCAAGTTTCGATACGATCAGAAATGAAATAAGTAAAGTTTACAATATCGAGAGAACACATGCCATCTCTTCTTGTAATTTTACCAAAATTGTTGGATTTTGGTCTGATCGTCACCAATTGTTTGATTAATACTAACGTACAACCGACCCATTCCCTACAATGTCATTTGTTATAATATGCTTGCCAAACTCTGTAGACAAACGCATGGTTATATTTGACTGTTACTTGATGTCATGGTTTTGTACCTAAAATAAAAGATGAATAACAAAATATAAAAAAAAGAAATCTTCTCTTGTGCCGCCTCTTGGGCTCAGAATTAAACCATTCATTTCTGATGCCGCAGTTGAGCTGGAAAATGTATTTCCTTCCCGTCTTCTTTCTTCTCCGCCTTGGCAATTGGTTAGACCACACGTTGATCTAACATTAACCTCATTAAAAAAATCAGAAACTGATAAATTACTGTATAAATAAGAATTTAGTCAATTAAGAAATATATATATATCTACATCCTTATTTACAGATGGGTCCAAGGGTGGTGGAGCAGTAGCGTGTGTCACAGTTATTGGATCCAAACAATATCTTCTCGATTGCCTGATAACAGCTCTTTTATCACAACAGAAGCTAACGCCATATTAACACCCTAAGTATACACAATATATCATCTTTTCAGACTCTCATTCTTGCTTTCAGGCTACTAAAATCTTTCTTGCAAACATTCACTTATAATTGAAATTTTTGACTTATATAATGATGTTGCTACTAGTCAATACGACATCGTCCTCTGTTCGTTGGCATTTCTGGTAACACAATGGCCGATCTCGCTGCCAAGGCAACACTCAACAAATCTGTGACACCACTTCATATTCCATACAAAGATTATAAAGCTACCATTGGATCTTATATCTGTGAACTGATGTAGCAAGACACCCAAGTAGGTATACCAAATAGGTATAAATACAAATTACATACAATAAAACCTAATATTGGTTATACCTACTTGGGTTGTCAGTCCAGATTTGAGGCGGTCATCATGCGACGATGTCGTAATGGCCACACAACATATACTCATGAATACCTATTGAAAGGTGAGGATCCTCTGCTTTGCATCCCTTGTGATGAAAGAATCACGGTCAAGCATGTCCTGCTTGACTGTGTTGAATATTCAATAACAAGGAAAAACTATTTCAAATCACAAACTATGAAGGATCTTTTTAATAATATAAGTTCTCATTTAGTTATTGCATTTTTGAAATAAATAAATGTGTTGAATGATTTGTAAATAGATAAATATTTTATGTCTGAATTAACAACTCGAAGGGGGTCAAAGTATTGTAAAATTATTGTCCCCCTGAGAGGGTACGTAAATCCCAAAACTTTCGAAATAAATTCAAACTTTCTATTACTGCAGTATTACTGCAGTATATATGTCATTTTAACTTATGGCTACACTTGTCTACAATCGCTAACATCTGAAGGGATGGTGTAAATCCAAGCAGGGACCATGCAGGTACCAAAAGCACTGTACGTCCCTATGGTCCCTAGTCTGGTAATCTACTTTCAGTTGTTGGCGATCTATAGCCCGTTTATATATAGTACTGTTCTACTGTTGTCTACAATGATCTATTTTTTATGATAGCGTTCTAGTTTTAAATTAAGAGCTGTGATATTCTAGTAGTTTTACGGCCTTCGATGACATATTTTTTTGTTCTAAATTATTTTATTCTAATATTGATATATATTAGACGTTTTCGTTACGATATGGCTGAAAATGTGCCAATGTGACGCTAAATATTAACTCACTCGCTCATTGTTATCTTCCCTATTATCAGAATTGAAATTTTGTAGGAAAATGGTCACTTCCCCACAGGGTTCGCCTCGAGTGACCATTGAAATTCATTCAGTAGGGTTAATCAAGAGCTGAATACGTTCCTGTGCCAGGGTGTAAATATGTGTTGGACCAATCATTATATATGCATAAATCATTATCTGAACAGAACTCCTCCAGTATTTTACCTTTAGCGCTTGTAGTTGTTCCACCTCAGAGTGGATTGTGCCCATTTAAATCATCCATAATGATACAGGGATTGGAGAGTTGGTCATATAGTTTGAAGGTATTTGTTTTGAAGGGCTGAAGACAAAGGGCATAATATAAACGCAACGTGTAACGTAAGTCGCATGGCAACAGCCTGGAGATTAGTAGTAAGCGTATGGATAACTTGTTTAAAATGGATCGATGATCCGCCAGTGGTTCTATCACCAGATGAATTTTTTTTATATGCATTGAAATGACGTCATGCAAAGTCCTCAGCAGTTCCAAGATATAATATTATTGGAATAACCTGTCTTTTGGGGGATTTATTGGAGATCCACCCCGCTCTGGGTTTTTGGACAAGCTCTGTGCCCTAGAACGGACCGTTTTGGACACGTCTCTGTGTTCAAGGGATCGATATTTATTGTATAATATCATTCTATTTTCTGACCTTTTTGGGTCTCTGTCACTTAGGTCTTTCAAAGAATCGTCCTTTTTTACTTTTGTTATTAACGATTTGTGGGGACATTAAGGCCGACTGAGAGAATGAGTCATGATCAGAGGATGCTTCTGATTGGATTTGAGACGTACCAGGAAGTGATGCTGCTGTTTGGTTAGATATTGGAGGTGAGACAATCAGAGGAGCTTCCATTCTAACCCAAGTTTAGGTAATCTGACAGTTTGCAGATGATTTAGTTACTCTTCTTCAATTCATTTATTCGGTATTTTGGCCATGTGGCCCAAAGTACAATTGATTGTGACGACATAGCCTAACACATGACAGGAAGAACATATCTACATCTTCATGATAAGGAAAACACATGCTTCATGAAAATAGTGACAGAAGTTATGGTTTGGATATTTTTTTTGTATTAAGAAGAGATAGATATTTGTCATTGATACTATGTAAATATTTTATTTGGAGATCCGCGTACATTTCACACAAATAATACATAGAACTCATCTTCGAGAACTCCTATATTACAACTTTTTGTGCATAGAGCAATTATTTCATTAGTACATTGTTTTCCTCATTAATAGATTTACTTTAATCGAATGCAATACGGATTTACAGAATGCACGAATCAAGGTCATATCACTTAGTGTTGTAAGTCGAGCAATTCTTTAAAAATGTGGATGTGCAAAGTGAGTCATGTCAGACCTTGGAACATATATCACGGACTCTTTGTGTAAAAGTACTGATAAAAGTACTTACTCTTGTGGTTGCTTCCGATGGTGTTCTGGTTATCGAAGCATAGCTTTCTTTATGTTTTTAGGCATTTGCAAACCTAACGTTTCAGGTGAATTTTATTTTATTGATCTTCAGTTGATGTTTCCAAACAGGACAATCTTTTGAGTATGATGGGTGCTCCCCTTCACAGTTTGTGCATTTTTAACAATACTGTCACAATCTTCCGTTGTCATTCTACCACAATGAGCAACACACAACAGACAATATGCAAATATTTACTCCATGACCGAACTTTTGGTATTTAAGAGGGTTTGGAATGTACGTGTCAACACTGATGATACAGTAGCCTGCCTTAACTGATGTATTATATTTTCATAAGAGCATCCTTTATACAGATTGTGAAATGTAGACAATGTCAAGTTCCGACATGTCAGCAGACAATTGATCGCGATCTCTGACAATTTCTTTCCTTGTGTTCAGTGTTTTGTGAGCCGAGAACACTGATATAATTTTTCCACCAGTTCGACCTTCGGGGCGTAAGACTCTAAGCAAAAACATAAATGACATCATCTATTTGGAATTGGGCCAAAACTTAAGACATCATGTTTAACATTTTGTGCAACATTTCTCAGTTGTAGGGCTTGACGTGACCATCCGAGTGATGGAACCGGGCCTGTTCTACCACACAGCTAGGTGGTGTGATGGGCGAAGGAACGTTATTCCTTGAACCAAGTGTCCTCAACCACCAGAATCCCTTCCTCCACCGACACAGGAGCACAACCCACGGCACCATAGGTTGCCCAATTCGGTCGTCTTTTACGACCAGCAATAGGGTGCTGAGGACCTGCACCGGGTCCAGCACTCATCAGGAGGAGGTGGCTCTTCACGAGTCGCAATACCTCCCCTGGACGCTCAGTCCTTCACCCTTCAGATTGTGGGGTGTTTTGACGTTTCTATGCCTTCCAAACCGGGAGTCATCTTCAAAGCTTATCTAGTTTTGCAGCAAATTCTGAATCCTCTCTTTGATGTCAAGCCATCCAAATAGTTTTTTTTATATTACTGAGTCAAAAAAGAAACTTCACAAAATGTAATTTGAAAAATAATGAATAATTTTTCTCTGATGATACATCTATGTATCCGAAATGGGATCCCTATCTTTCGACTCTAGAAAAACGTTAGCAAAACCCACTCAAACCCATCCATTTGTCGTCCAAATGACGTTAGTGCCAAATCAGGTTTTGCACGTGCAGTCGATCACGTGATCTTCGCATCGAAGTTTTCTTCATATGCACGTGTTTGCATTGGCCTCAAGAATTGAAAAAACACTTTTAAACCACAGTTCTAACGGTACTTGAAATGCCACGATTGTCAAATGTGCAACGTGAACGTGCCGTTGGCATGTTGCAAGCGGGAAGATCAGTTATTGACGTCGCAAGAGCAATGGGATGCAGCCGTCGTACTGTGTATGACTTGCGAGGTCGTCAACAACAAACTGGCACCACTTCTGATCGCCCAAGGTCGGGTCGTCCACGTGTGACGTCACAAGCAGAAGACCGTTAAATCGTCCTACGTCACCTATGTGACAGATTTCTGCCGGCTACACGAACCAGGGCTGAGATGTTTAGAGGTCGACTGCCCTCACAGACCATTCCAAATCGGTTGCGGGCTGCCAATCTCCATTCTCGACGTCCATATCGTGGGCCAATATTGACGCCGTTTCATCAACGTCAACGTCTGCTGTGGGCCCAACATCACCTCCGATGGACCCAGAGAGACTGGAATCGAGTCGTCTTTAGCGATGAATCAAGGTTTACCCTCAGATTCGCGGACGGCAGGCATAGAGTCTGGAGACGACGTCGTGAACAGGAAGTCGACAGATTTGGGGGCGGAAGTTGCATGGTGTGGTGTGCTCTCTGTGGGAACAACCGTTCCCGACTTCTGGTCATCCGTGGAAACCTCACAGCTGCTGCTTACCGCGACCAGGTGCTCACCCCTGAACTCGTTCCTTTCATGGCGGCTCATGGCCCAGGTCTACAGTTCCAGCATGATAATGCTCGGCCGCATACCGCGATGTTGACACGAAATTTCCTTCAAAACGCTGGAATCAACGTCATGGACTGGCCATCGAGGTCCCCTGACCTTAATCCAATAGAGCACGTTTGGGATGCACTTGGGAGAAGGCTTCGTGGTCTTAGGAACCAACCTTAGAATTTGCAGGAACTTGGCGCTGCCTTGCAAGAGCAATGGCGCAGAATCCCCAACCACATGTTCACAAGCATCAGGCAGTCGATGAGAAGACGGTGTTTGGCAGTGGTGAATGCGGGGGGCGGCCATACACGATATTGAACTGAGAAATTTCGCATTTTTATTCTTGTGACTTGACATTCTGTATACCCATGTTTTGGAACGGCGGTGTAGCCTAATGGAACTGATTATGGCACTGTCAGTGTATCGAGTACATCACACAGATCTCTGCAATAAAATAATAACAATTTAACCATCTTACCATCTCTTGTTCTTTTATAGTGCCCTTAAGAAAGAATGTGGAGTTTCTTTTTTGATTCAGTATATATTCTAATAATGTTGTTTTTACTCCTTACACCAAGGAGGATCTGTTTTCTGGAGATAGCAAAGGATGGTTATTATGTGTACTGATGTTTCACATAAAATCTCACTCACTAATGACTCTGTGACATCATTTAATGGCCAGCTGAAGATTTCACTTATAGGAACTTCCTTCTATGTTGAGACCCGTGAAGATCCAGGATAAAATTAGTCTTCAATAACCCATGCTTGTCGAATAACGAGATCGGTTGGTCAGGCTAGCTGCTGACGTGGTTGACATGTCATCGTATACCAAAAGTGTAGATCGACGTCCATGCTGTTGATCACTGGATTTTCTAATCCTGACTCGTTTATTTACAAACCGCCGCCAACAGCTGGAATATTGCTGAGTGAGGCTGTAAACTTTTGAACGCAGAATATAGCAATCAACCTTCTTATGTTCTGCAAACATCACACCAAAAGTAGAAAACATCTATCTTAATGTTTAGCACGCCAATGTTTCGTCCATTTCATGGCTCAGACTAATAAGACTTGAAAAAAACACAACTGAGCATTTGATTTTGTTGCAGTTAAGTTAATGAATATCTTTAAATCATCGCATGCACTTGATTGACGATGATTCCGATTTGACCATTGATGTGTCTACCGACTAACTGTGACTGTCGACCCAGTCGAATTAGGAGCTGCAATTTATGGATTGGAATACGGACTAGCCTAGCGTGAGACTCCGTGCTTTACTTCTGTATTAAGCTGACATCCCATTGTACTTCTAAAGTACCTTTCAATGTTCAACCGGTTCAATAACCACTACCAACAAACGCCTAGTGCAGTAACTTCCTGTTTCTCCATAACACACACTAAAGTACTGTCGGAAATAGAAATAAAACTGTTTTTAGGCTGTTACTCTGTATCCTTAAAATTTACACAATTGCAAATAGCATATGTCGAAATAACAAACTTCGGCCTAACTGGGCGTTCAGTGCGATGCGTAATACGATATCCAGAAAAGCATGTTTACTCGTAAAATCGGGCAAAACTTAGAAAAAATATGAATAGCTGCTGAAAACAATAGATCAGACTATAGATGGCAATTAGGTCGCTCAGCCAAGTATAACGACGGATTGACGATGATTCCGATTTGACCATTGATGTGTCTACCGACTAACTGTGACTGTCGACCCAGTCGAATTAGGAGCTGCAATTTATGGATTGGAATACGGACTAGCCTAGCGTGAGACTCCGTGCTTTACTTCTGTATTAAGCTGACATCCCATTGTACTTCTAAAGTACCTTTCAATGTTCAACCGGTTCAATAACCACTACCAACAAACGCCTAGTGCAGTAACTTCCTGTTTCTCCATAACACACACTAAAGTACTGTCGGAAATAGAAATAAAACTGTTTTTAGGCTGTTACTCTGTATCCTTAAAATTTACACAATTGCAAATAGCATATGTCGAAATACCAAACTTCGGCCTAACTGGGCGTTCAGTGGGATGCGTAATACGATATCCAGAAAAGCATGTTTACTCGTAAAATCGGGCAAAACTTAGAAAAATACGAATAGCTGCTGAAAACAATAGATCAGACTATAGATGGCAATTAGGTCTCTCAGTCAGGTATGACGACGGATTGACGATGATTCCGATTTGACCATTGATGTGTCTACCGACTAACTGTGACTGTCGACCCAGTCGAATTAGGAGCTGCAATTTATGGATTGGAATACGGACTAGCCTAGCGTGAGACTCCGTGCTTTACATCTGTATTAAGCTGACATCCCATTGTACTTCTAAAGTACCTTTCAATGTTCAACCGGTTCAATAACCACTACCAACAAACGCCTAGTGCAGTAACTTCCTGTTTCTCCATAACACACACTAAAGTACTGTCGGAAATAGAAATAAAACTGTTTTTAGGCTGTTACTCTGTATCCTTAAAATTTACACAATTGCAAATAGCATATGTCGAAATAACAAACTTCGGCCTAACTGGGCGTTCAGTGGGATGCGTAATACGATATCCAGAAAAGCATGTTTACTCGTAAAATCGGGCAAATCTTAGAAAAAATACGAATAGCTGCTGAAAACAATAGATCAGACTATAGATGGCAATTAGGTCGCTCAGCCAGGTATGACGACGGACCGTCGACTCACCTGGCATGAAATGCACATGCTGCCTACAGGCACAAGGGGTCATCTCAAAGGTATTGTGTGCTTTTTCATGTGTGTTGACTGTGTCTCATCTATTGATTAACATCTTACGTGTCTTTCTTTCATATAGTTTCATATAGTTTATGTTGAGATATGTAAAAGAGTATGATACCCGAAAACCATAGAAACGCATCGTAGTATATAGGTGGCATGACCACCCGGAGATCGACAGGACTGGATATTATTTGTAAATTGTTATGACGTGCCGTGTACCTCCCGGGTATAATTGCCCTAAAGGATTATCTTATCTTAGCTGATATCTCTATCCCCAAGCCCGACCCTAGGTTTTGCTTTTGAGACAGCCCCTCTTATCTCTTTCTTGTTATAAGTGACAGTGAGACTGCATGGTAGCTACATCCTTAATAGCTTCGGCATAACAATTATTATTTTTTACGTCAGCTATCGTTTATAATGAATCTACGTCTAATTTCAAATTGGGCATTTAAAAAGTGTCCTTTGTAATACAATATCGTCGCACACTAATTTGCATAAAGCCATGGTCTGTTCCAAATAAGTCTTTTTGGACTTAGAAAAAACCCGCATTGCTTATTTCTGCACTAATTTCCCCTCAGTAAAGTCCTTTTTCTCCGTTTCCTATATCTCTACCACCAAGTTAGGCCAAACTTAGTTTAACAGATATTTCACACTTTCACATATCAACTATATCAATTGTAGAGATACATGAGAAAATACAGTTTTTTTCTATTTCCGACAGTACTATAGGTGGGCCTAAAGTGCAAGCTAGCGTTGGTCTGAGATGCAATGTGGTGATAGACATAGAGCACAATGTAGTTCGCAGCTGTCTGAGGTGCAAGATGAACATGATTAGACGGCGCTGCTCTGCTGGCGACAGACATCAACAGAGCTCCCATTGTTTTTATATTTACACAAGTCAGTAAGTTTGGAGGAACCGTATCTTTGTGCTTAACAACCCTGCAAGTATGGGTGGATTCCACCGGTGTGTGATTTTAGCAATGACGCTAAGTATATGTGTACGCTGCGTGTCATCGTCTTGGAGGCCGTTAGATGACTCCGTAACGGCGAACAAAGATGGACGTCATTGGCACCAGTATGGACGCGAAGAGCTGCTGGCGCTGAAGGAAACCGCGTTGGAGTTGAAAGGACTTAGAGACTTGCCCCCGGAATGTGCATCAGACAAGGGGAATAATTCAAATTCAAATTCAGGATCAAAAGTTACTAGGAAACAAGGTAAGCGGGGAGGAGTCCGCCGACGAGTTCGGGCGCGCAAATCAAGACCACCCCTTCAAACTTTTCTATTATCAAACGTGAGGTCTCTTAAGAATAAACTTGACGAACTTTCGGCAAGCACAACATATTATTACGAATTCAGAGACAGTTGCATTCTATGTTTCACGGAGACATGGCTATCACCCTCCGTGGACAGTAACACCCTCTATTTGGAAGGATTTAGTACTCCAGTTCGATTAGACAGAGATTCAGATGCTAAAGGGAAATCTATTGGATGAGGGGTATGTATCTATATAAATGAAAAGTGGTGTCGTAACTATCTTGTGAGAGAAAGGATATCTTCACCAAACATCGAACTTCTATCAATGTCTATGCGGCCTACTTATCTACCACGTGAATTCGGTCAGATCGTTTCTGTGAGTGTCTACATACCACCCAGTGCCGATAACAAACAAGCAGCTGATGTAGTTCATAATCATGTTCAATCCCTAGAGCTGATTTGTCCTGATGCGCCGAAATTCATACTTGGAGATTTTAATGGATGTACCCTGAAGTCTGTGCTCCCCTACTACAATCAGTATGTAACATGTTGTACACGGAAAGACAAGATCCTGAACATCAAGAACGCCTACAAATCATATAGTAAACCACCCCTAGGAGCTTCGGACCATAATTCTGTGTATTTGCTGCCCACATATCGTCAAAAGTTAAAAACAGAGAAGGCTATTGTTAAGACTGTCAAATCATGGAACAAAGAATGTATTGATACCCTACAAGGATGTTTTGCGTGTACGGATTGGGACATGTTCTATGATGCAGAACAAACATGTGCGACTTCATTACGAATTATATAAATGTTTGTGCCAACAACATAATACCAGAAAAAGAAATCAGAATTTTCCCAAACGACAAGCCCTGGATCACAAAAGAAATGAAATCTTTATTAAACGAAAAGAAACGAGCATACATGAAGAAAGATAGAATAAAACTCAAATGCATACAGAGAGACATCAATTGTGAGTGTAAACTAGCGTACAAAGAGAAAGTTGAGAGACAGTTTCAGGAAAGCAATCTGCAACACGATGATTGGCAAGAGCAGGCGACGACAGACAACCAACGCCGGGGATAATAAAACCTTTGCTGAGGACGTCAACACTTTCTACAGCCGCTTTGATTGTCACGACTTTACCAATGAGAAAGCTCAAGTTAGTGAAGCCGTACAGGATAGTGAAAGTCGTATCCATATATCAGAAGCTGACGTCATTCAAAGCTTCTCCTGAATTAACATCAGAAAAGCAAAAGGACCTGTCAACCTTGACGGCATTGTATTGAAGGAGTGCAGACTTCAACTGTGTACAGTTTTCACTAGATTGTTTCAATTCTCAGTGAATACACACGTTATTCCTTCGGTCTGGAAAACATCAGAAATTGTACCAGTTCCTAAAAAGACACAACCTAAAGAACTCAACGACTACAGGCCACTTGCTCTCACATCTATGCAATGAAGTCGCTGGAACGCATCTTGTTCAGACATCTCCGTCAGGAAGTTGCCGACATACTGGACCCGCTTCAGTTCGCCTACAGGTCAAGGAGAGCAATTGTTGATGCCACACTGTCACTCCTTAATAATGTCTATAAACATCTAGAGACACCTAAGTCATACATCAGGATCCTCTTCGTTGACTTTTCATCTGCGTTCAACACCATCCAGCCACATATCATGATACAGAAACTGTTAGACATGGGCGTTAACTCATACCTCATCAAGTGGACTGAAAACTTTCTTGTGGACGGACAGCAGTACGTGAAAGTTAACGGGGCTGTATCGAGTAAACGGACCACCAACACTGGTGCACCACAAGGCTGTGTAATATCTCCTGTTCTTTTCACCCTCTACACTAATGATTGTGCAAGCTCGAATTCAACCTGTTCAACTGTAAAGTTCGCAGATGATGCAGCAATTTTCGGCAAACTGAACGACACTGATTCTGAAAAACTGTATAAAGAGGACATTAATCATTTTACGACTTGGTGTGCAGGAAACCGCTTACTCTTAAATGTCACAAAAACAAAGGAACTGATAATTGACTTTCAGAGTAAACCCACAGAACTGCTTCCAGTGATAATCAACGGTGAATGTGTTGAGACAGTGTCGGAGTATAAGTATCTGGGAACCTTCATTGACTCTAAGCTGAACTGGAACTCTAACACTGAAGCCCTATACAAAAAGTGTCAACAACGTCTTCATCTCATGTGTAAACTGAGATCTTTTAATATTAACCCATCTGTGATGTCATCTTTTTATGTAGCATTTATTCAGAGTATTTTAACATTTTCCTTCCATTATTTGACGGGTCTCTCGCAGTTCATCTCAAATCTAAAATAGACAAAAAATTTAACACTGCAAGTAAAATCGCTGGAGTCAGATTTGAATGTTTATCATCAATATATGAGCGGCAAATCGTGAATCAAGCTGTCAAAATCATATCTGACCGTACTCACTACTTAAATTCGGAATACAACCTCCTCCCTTCAGGCCGCCGTTACAAAGTTCCAATTGTGAAAACTAAGAGAGCCCGTGCATCCTGTATTCCAAGTACCATATCTCTCTTAAACAAATATGAAGATACCTAAATCAAAGAATTTATGTAAATATGTTTGGTATCTCTCTAATGTGTCAGTAGCTCTGCTGATGTAACACAAATTCCTGAAAAGGCATTAAAGTACTATTCTATTCTATTTTATTCTATGAAGCACCATACAACACACTATGACCTGTAATTGCAGATTTCAGGACGATAACCCAGTCTAGAAAGTACACAGCAAGTCAAAACATTACCTGGTACGCTGAGGGCTTTTCCAGATCGAGTCTCCCGACATCGTTGAAGGAGACTGCAAGTCTTGGACGGACATGAGTGAGTCGTGACCTTCCAACAGGAGGAGTAAATATTGTTATATCACTGAATCGAATGAGCTCAAAGCAAAGTAAATACACTTGTTGAGTTTATCTGATGCATTGTTAATTTTCATTTTTATTTAGTTTCATGTTGAATTAATATTATTATTTGTATAACCAGTGAGTGTTGTGACTTCAAATAGTTTATGGATGTGAGCAATTAAATTTGTTTTTGAATCATAAAGATCAAGCTCCTCGATGTGAGTGCTGGGCTAATAGCTATCAATCCGTGTGAACCATATGGAGGACCTGACTGGATTTTATTGTCGTGTTATTGTTGGTCTTAAAAGTTGGCTGCTGGCGATCTGTAGACCATTTTTATACTATCTTGTCCTAATGTGAAATCCAATTTTAGATAGAGAAGCTAGTTTTAATTCTTGATATTACGATATTCTAGTTTTACTGTCCTTCGTTGACAGGTTTTTATAATTTGCATGTATTTATGGTCAATTTAATATATATGTGATATTCTAGTTGTTTTACTGTCCTTTGTCGACAGCTATTTAAATTGATTACCTTGTTTTCATCGCTATATGGTTGTTATATTGCCGATGCGATGTAAAATTTTAACTCACTCACTATAGTCAATTTAAATCTTGCTCTAGTCACGATATGGTTGCAGTATTGCCGATGTGACTGTAAATTTTAACTCACTCCCCAGTGCATAGTAACTAATATTTACACTGCATTGATTTTCTGTCATCACAGGGGATAAATATTAGAGTGTGAAAACAGTAAAGGACCGTTCTAGTAACGTTCATTATCCTTTTCAAAAAAATAGATGTGCAAAGTAGGATAATTATAATCATTAACAGAGAGAATAGTTATAATTATTAACATATATTGATTGTGTCTGTGACCTCGATGAGGGTTGAAATACCATAACATTATTGTTCCCCTGCGAGGGAGTACCCCTATTTCAATAATCGCCAACACCCAAAGGGATAGTGTAAATAGAGCTGGCTTCCATGCAGGTAGCAAAAGTATTTTAAGTCCCCATGGTCCCTGGTACGGTGATCGAACTTTAGTTGCTGGCCTGCTTCTATGTTGGATTGTTTTCAACTCTGGTGATTTTTACTTATACTCATTCGACGACAGGGTTTCATGGTCTACATATTTTTAGGTTTAATGTATAGTTGTCCTCGTGACAATATTGCTGAAATATTGCCGATGTGATATTAAATAGTAACTCAGACACTCATCTTTTACTGTTACTTGACGAAAGGTTTTATAATCTAAAAATACATTGATTATTTACCACTTGTTTAAGTCACGATGCGGCATACTCATTGTGTGTGAAATGGAAATTAACACAATGTTGCTTTAGCTTCGGGAATATCCAGATATGAAATCATTCTATTGTGCTATTAACGTATCCACCTGATTCGACCCGTGAAGGTCCGGGTGACAATATTGATCTTCAGTAACCCATGCTCGTCGTTAGAGGCGACTAACGGAGTCGGGGTGTGAGGCCGCTGAATTGGTTGACACAAATCATCAGTTCCCAATTGCGCAGATCGAAGGTCACGATGATCACTGGATTGTCTGGTCCAGACTCGATTATTTACAGACCGCCGCCATATAGCTGGAATATTGCTGAGTGCGGCTTAAAACTAAACTCACTCACTCACTCCACCTGATTCCATAACGTATGTTTTGTATTCAGATCAATGTAGATTAGAAGTGTTATCGAACATACTCAATAGTCAGGATGATTAGAACACTCTAGTTGACATGTGGATGACATCTTCAGACTTGGCACATCAGTGACCAACGCGAAGCCTATTCTTGACTTGTATCATACAGTTCTCACTTGCCTCTGCTTGTGTTTGTGATAGATGTCACAGGTTGGGCAGATATAGTCGCCTCTTGTCGCGAACACCAGATATCATCACGATCAACACTGAGAATATACAATAATATCGGAAAGGAAAAGCTTTCACTCATATCCCATGTCACAATAACTTCAGCTACTGAGTATACTTACATCTGAAACACAACTGGAGCCTTCCCGCTTCACAGTCTTCTTTGAGTCATTTGTTGACAAACGACAGGGTAAAGTTTCAATATTGTATTCAAAGTTGGAACAAAGATTGTTTTCATGACATTTCAGCTGGTACAACTTTATACCAAGGTTCGGGATATTCTTCGGTTCACATGGTGTCATGCCTGATGTGGGAAATACACAGATGAGAATAACTGCTAATTCCAGGAATAAGTTCACCGAGTACCTTGAGTAACTTTGTATCATCATGGGTGTTTACGGAGAATCAGCTGCTGTGTAGGATGCTGGTGAACTACAATCGAGTGACCGAAAATAGGTAGACGGTGATCACACAAGTATCAATACCAAAAGAGGTAGACGGTGATCACACAAGTATCAATACCAAAAGAGGTAGACGGTGATCACACAAGTATCAATACCAAAAGAGGTAGACGGTGATCACACAAGTATCAATACCAAAAGAGGTAGACGGTGATCACACAAGTATCAATACCAAAATAGGTAGACGGTGATCACACAAGTATCAATACCAAAATCTGGAGCTTTAGACTATGGAAATTATAATTGTAAACCGACAACAAGGTAGACCACAGAACACTGGAGGCAATGATGGTCTGTGATCACTACCGCCAAGTTGATAGTCGGACTGAAATCGGAACAACGAGACTATCACTGAGTGCAGAGCCAACACAGCGACTACTCTCACCAATATGAGGCAATTGCAGCCAGGTTCCGATGGTTTTGCACTTCTGACATATACTGGAATCGATTTTTTGCATAGCCATCTCCGGAACCCTTCAATGTTTCTTTGTATAAATATTGATGAAACGCATAACACAGAGGATATTCTGTGTAGCTCAGCATGGATCAAGTGTTACCTCATCCATTTAAAGCCACT
This sequence comes from Haliotis rubra, assembly GCF_003918875.1. Classification (NCBI taxonomy): domain Eukaryota; kingdom Metazoa; phylum Mollusca; class Gastropoda; order Lepetellida; family Haliotidae; genus Haliotis; species Haliotis rubra. The sequence goes on along the minus strand of NW_025767251.1, from coordinate 704,143 downwards.
TATTTCACAAATGATTTAAACAATATTTATTCATTATTAAATGAACGGATTGGTAAACAGGCTATAAGCCTATAGAAATACCTCTCCGAATACAATGCGATGGGAAACATTTTATATACATGCATCATTACAGACAAGAGAACACACCATTTGAGGAGTAAAAGACTTAATGAAAAAGACAGTAGTATAATTAATCAATTAGGTAAAAAATCGTTTTGTTAAGGTAAAATAGTCATGTACAGATTTTACAATATTTTCATTGATTTCGTCAGAATATGAGTAACTTCCACATAGTACAGATTAAATATTAAAACCATTTATGTAATAGAAACACTGCGATCGAATCGTATTAAAATTTGGACAGATAAATAGAAAATGAATGGCATCTTCATAATGATGGCCACAAGTGCAAGTAGACGTATTTTGAAGAAAACGGTCAAATTTATGTGCGTTTAAGTCACTACAGCCAAGTCTTAACTTACAATGAATTATTTGATTAAATCTATTACCAGTGTTTCTGAAGACATGATGTACGTTGGATGAGACATTTCGATCAAAGTGTTTCCTGAACATGGCAACGGAATCTATGTTTCTTGTGTCATTATCTAACTTGTTCCACTCCATCACAGAGGATGGTAAAAACGATTTTTTATGTTTCTGTACGACATAATGGTACTTGAAGCATATTACTAGATCTAGATCCATATGTGGATACAGAGGATATGTTTATTGGAATTAGATCTGATAAATACTTTGGAGTTTTATTATGGAACATTTTATGAAATACATACATTTGGTGTTTTTTACGACGTTCCCCTTAATGATGAAACACCAGTTTCATGGTAGATTTTGGAATGACAAACTCCTCTAACTGATCCTTATATGGTTCTTAAAGCATCTAAGTGAAGTTTGTCTAACAATAACTCTTGAGTTTGTGTACAGTTATTCCAAATATAATCAAAAGTCAAAAAAGTGGTAAAACAAATGAACTATACAGGGTTTGGAGGGTTTTCCTCTGAAGGCGGTATTTCAGACTTCTTAAACAATTGATCATAGGACTGACTTTAGAAATAATATCATCTATATGTATATTCCAGTGGCCATCACTTTGTAAAGTCAGCCCCAGATGTTTATGAGTGTCAACAGACTTTATCGGTATATCATTCATTATAAGATCTGGCATTGATGTTACTGTTTTCTTTCTAGAAAAAATGATAGATTCAGTTTTATTGGGATTAAAGTTTACTTTCCATGCCTGGGCCCATTTAGCTATTATTTCTAAATCATCGTTTAACATATTGGAAGATACCATAGGGTCATCAATTATCACATATAAGGATGTATCATCGGCAAATAATTTAATATTACACTGTATATCTTCAACAATATCATTGATATAAACCCAAAAGAGTAAAGGTCCTAGGACTGATCCCTGAGGGACGCCAGCTTCAATTGATTTAACATTTGACTTATACCCATTTATTACTGTAAACTGTTTTCTATTATTTAGATAACTTTCAAACCATAATAAAAGAGATCCGCGAATTCCATTAGCCCATAACTTATGCAAAAGACCCTTGTGCCAAACCCTATCAAACGCTATACTTATATCGCAGAATACAGCGCGTACCTCCTTGCCACTATCCATCGCCTTAGCTATATAGTCATACAAATGAGTGAGCTGGTATGACGTAGAATCACCAGTCGTGAAACCTGACTGTAATGAAGTAATAGTTCCATTATCTAGAAAACAATTTGACACATATTTAAAAACACACTTCTCAAATACTTTTGAAAGACAACTAGTAAGTGAAACCGGTCGATAATTAGTATAATCATGAACATTATTTTTCTTATAAATTGGAACAACGGATGAACATTTCCATATATCTGGAAATTGAGAAGAGGACAAAGAAATATCAAACAGGTTACAAAGTGGAATAGACAATTGTTCAGCTAAACATTTTAAGACACGATTGCTAAGATGATCTGGACCAGTTGCTTTAGTGACATCAAGCGACAGTAAAGTATCCCTTACTTCAACGCTTTGTAATCTTATATCAGTGAGACAATTTTCCACGTTAATATCAGAATATACATTAACATCATCAGAAGAACTGTTAACCGCTGCCATACTCACAAAGTAGTCATTAAAAATATTTGCTTTCTCAATATCATCTTCATAAACAACACCATTGTGTTCAATGTGCGGAAATATCTTAGCTTTATCTGTTTTCTGAAGATAATGTTTAACAATCCGCCACCAAGATTTACTACCATGTTCTGTATTGACAACATTATCAAGTTTTTCAACATACAATGACTTACTTTTACGTATCTCTGAGATAAGCTTATTTCGACTTTTTCTAAATTTTTCCCAATCATTAGGCAAGTTACTACGTTTAGCCTTTCTATGAATTCTATTTTTCTTACGCATAAGTTTTCTTATAAATCCGTTCATCCACGGAGCATCTTTTGGACGAATCACAACAGTTTTATTTGGAATATTTGATTTACATAAGTCTGTTAATGTATTAACAAATTTTGAAGCAATGGCATCAACATCATCATTTTGTGTAAGAAAATCCCAATTAACATCAGCCACATTTTGCCGAAAGGAATTTATATCAATATTATCGTAATTATAAATGAATCTTGAATAGGCTTCTTTCATCTGTTTAATAGATTTCAGCGACACGCTAACTGAACAATGGTCACTGCAGAATGGGGGAGTAACATCCGAGGAATTTACAATATCAGGACACGATACAAATATTAGGTCAATAAGTGTTCTCGATTGTTGAGTAATACGTGTAATACGTACGTTCACAAATTCCAGCTTCTCCACTGTTACATGCTGCCATAGACAACTAACAGGATTGTGTTTAGGTGTCTGCGTGTCCTAGTTGCGTAGATCAATGGTGAAGACTGCCAAAACTGAATTATTTAAATAGCAGTGCTTTTTTCATATTGTTAAGTATCTCGTTAAACAGCAAACAACATTCCAAGAGATATGTATGAATATGCTTCTGTGTGTGGCTTAGCGCTATATAAATGAACATAATATTACGTTTAACAAATTAAAATATATTATATGCCAAAGATGGTTCCGCTGATCATGGCATAGTAAGGCTGATCATCAGCGCAGGGTCTTGCTCCCTCTACACGCAGCCCAGACAGCGAATGGGACCTCTCTTAGGAAACGCTGCTTAGTCGAAACCAGCATGGACTTTCTGGAGAATATGCAGACTCTCCAACACAGCAGCCTTATGCATTACCCACAGAGTCAGAAGAGCCGTGCTCCAGGTGGAGAACCCAGGCACTCTCGTGATCTGCGCCAGGGGTTTAGGAGGTACCAAACCAACGGGCACCGAGAACAATGGAGAGTCGGAAGACTTTGGATGCAACCGAGACATTTCAAAGGCGAAGTCCGAAGGGACAGAAAATTGTAGTAAAGATTTGCGTTCATCGTATTTTTAAGTTGTGTACATTGCTCACCAGGTAGAAATCGCGCGTCACAATATCTGCGTTGTATGTTACAAATAAAGAAAACAGACAATGACGTTGAAAGCCACTGCTACTTAGGTTCGAGGTTTACACTAACAGAATTTCAAATGTCACTGTAAAGATTATTTCGTTAACATGTGTCAGTGTCAGAAGCTCAACCGTTTCCTGGCAACTGCATTCAATATGTATGGAAATATGCCGAATTCACGACGAGCAGATCGGTTGCAGTGATTGCTCGTCTTTGGAAAAGACGACTTAAATTAATCTTTATTCCGGTATTTGGTTTCTACACGTTCAATCAACAATACGTTTTATATGTACAAATTCGCAGAAAATATACATGGACAGGTTTTCAATTTCTTTAGTATTTGAACTGTTAAGCAATAGTGAAAACTTAAGCCTGTTTGGATGGACATACTATTTTTCTCTTATATATTTGCTTCGAAGATTACTGTAGTTAGGGCATACAAGAAGCAAATGATACTCGTCTTCAATAGCATTTGAATTACATAATTGACAAGTTCTATGTTTTCTATTCGTATTTACTTATCAACCTTACTCAATGAAAAGTTCATGTGGTGAGCATCGGAATCGTGTTAAACTTACTCTATACTTTTCTACATTTAAACATGATACATGTAGATAGAATTCGGTATGGAGATATTGTTTTTTAAACATTAGGTAAGTGTCACATTTGCTTGAAGTAGATATTTGTTCTTGCCAGTTTTGAAAATACATATCTTTCAGTCTTTGAGTAAATTATTTGATGAATTCCGGATATTTTCCAATTTCTTAGTTGTGCCAAATATCTCCAAATCCAGTGGAAAATAATAATTGTTTGATATCAGTCACCCAGTTTTTGTGTCCATTTCTATCGTATAAAAGCATCATATTACAGAATTTCTTTGGTAAGCGATAGGTTGTCATGTGTAATAACTTTATCCATACCGACTTACTTTACAATAACAGTATAAATATAAAGGAAACCTGCGACATTCTCCATACATCATGATTATTGGAGTGTTTTGTTTAACACCCAAAAACTATTTTCAGGCATACAAATGTACCATTTCTAATTTCCCAAGTGCATTTTATCCCCAAATTTCTGCGCAGTTCAAAAGAATAGGATGTATTAATTAAATATTGTGAAAAACGAATTCATGTTGAGAATTATGACGATTTAAGACGATTTATGACAAGAGAAAAAACACATCCTTTTCCTCTCCTCGAGGCATATCATGCATTGATATCGGAAAGCTGGGAATCTCTATTCGTTTTCGTTATGAACATATTCTTTATTATTTTGGAGAATGCATGTGTTACTGTACTGCTCCACCGAGACACCAAAAGTAGCATAGTCCAAGCTCACAACAATCGGATTTGTGTCTATTACTACAAGAACGTCTATGTTTTATTCCGCATCTTAACTGCTCAGTTCAAATACCACTGGGATGTATACTGCTTTGGTGTTGACACCAAAAGGAACATTTCATTCTCCATGGAGGGGGATTATATTTGTTTTGATATTTTAGTTATCAATATGGGCACGTTAACTACATGAAATTAGTTCCGTGTTATTAAACCTTAATTGACCTAAATTATTTTCAGTAACATAAAGTTGATCACTGGCACAAGAAGAAAAATGGTGATTTAAAAAAAAGTCCAATTTGAAATCATCATATTTCCAAAAAATTCCAAAATTGGAAATATGATATTTCCAAGGCTTGGAAATTTTTGGAAATTTGGGAAGGATTTTACCACTACTTCTTTCAGTTTCTCCTTTTATCAAGGATCCCAATGAGTGTATAGACTGTGTATTCGTCCTCCTAGGAGTGTATTCGTCCTCCTATGCGATCAACTAGGAACCAATTCTATATGTTCGTATAAGCAGGGAGACTATAAGACGTTGTAGATTATCCCTGGTATAACTTCACTCATCTGCATCATTGTTGTTCTAAGTGTCAAAAATTTATATTGACTGTTTTATTTGCCCTTGGTATGGCTAGCATTTCCAAAATACCGTTTTAAGTGTATGTTTGACTTCTTATCCACAGAAGCGCAAATAGTTTTTGACCTGTCTCGGTTTGCATAAACACAAATTACATAGACCTACGTTACATCATGGAATAAATAAAAGTTTACCGGACCCACTGACTGACTGAACAGGGCTTATTACATGTCATAAAAGTGAACCCTTGCCAGGGAATAATAAGCTTATTGTAGTAGAATACATTCACTAATCGGTACCCTCTGATTAACACCTGTCACAAGGGATGGACCGTTTGGGTGGTTTATCATTGCGTAATCAACAGTCAACAGACCATGAAATGTTGTTTTAAGACTGTAGACGAACTGGGATGTAGGCGAATAGAGAACAACCCGTTTGGGTTTGTGGTCAGAGACGGTGTTATGCAGTTGGTGTATTCACGAAATATCATGAACTTGTTAATAGATAATCGGTTATGTTGTCCACACACGGGCGGACCGAGGCAAAAACAACCCAAATGAATTCCTTCTTAAAAAACTTCATAGTGTTACTAATTAATTTGGTCATTTACAATGAATGGTGACTAAATGTTTAATGCATTATTCATTTTAGATCACGTTAAATAATTTCTAGAGAAATCACTACACAAGTTCATATCACAGATGATTCCAGGGAGAAATAGTTCATGAGATTTTAGTTTATGAAAAGCATTAAATTCCAAAATAATCAAGCCAATCTGTTCTCTAATGCTCAGGAATTATTACCACTTACATGACAATAGTTTGAGAAGGTGTCGACTCAGGAAGCCGACCTTTCGATTTTTATAAGGCTCAGGACGTTGACAAGGGATACGCTTTGAAGTTTGGGTGTTAGTTTAGCACATGGCTAATCTCATGTGACGTGTTATTACAAGGTGGTGGTTGATGGAAGTGAACACATCGCACACGGAAGCAGACCGTGTAAAAATATGATTAAAACAATCATATGATGAACACATTTAAAAGGGCACTGATCCAGAACAATTTCCGCGCACTGGTTGTTGCTTTTGTTATTGTTTTTCTCCCCTGAGTACCCGGATGATATCCCAGTATTTTCGACTGGTTCGTGACCTTTGCTGCGCCACCCGTATGCGCAATTGATTGTATGAATGAATGAATGTCTTTATTTCCTCCAAAAATATATTCGAAGATTACATAAACAAACATGAGTCAGTTACATATATCTACATATGATATATACAAAGCACGGTTATTTACAACAATGATAGTTCAGAAAGTATACATCAAGGAATCCTTTAAGGAATAGATATAGTTCGAAAAATGTAGTATGATGGTTTGCCATGCTGTTTCATGAAGGCCAGGGATGTGAAGTTTTGCACCACAAAACAGTACAAGGGAATCTTCATCATCAAGCATATCAATTAATACATATAATTCTGCGTCCAGTAGGTCAAGTAGCGTCATATAAAAGTTATTTCTTTGGCTCATTACAGATTCACAGTGCAAAATGATGTGGGCATCGTGGTCATAGCAGTACTTATTACAAAGCATACATTCTTTTGAGAATTTGGCTTTAGAACCGACTAGTACAGCAAGTTGTATATGGTCTTTATATTCTGGATACAGATACATGAGAGTGTAAAGTCTATGTAGACTCAGTGTTTGATGGATTACATATGGATAGTATAGGTATAGACTGATCAACACAAATGAAATCTTTTTTACTCGATAATATTTCCATCTTCATTTGTATTATAACAAATGAAAACAATTTGAAGTTTAATCATCTGCCAGTGGTAAAAAAGGTCAGGACTGAAAAATAACGAAGTCAATGTATGTCTTTATATTTTGTCTTATAACCCTAATTATATTATTGTCATATGTGTATTTATAACATGACTGTAATATCTAGACATTTGATAGAATGCCAACATGAATCATATTTCACACGCCCTATGTGAATGTTGTCTGTCATTACGCTACACGACGAAACACAAATGATTCTGTTGAATGCTACCACAAATGAATAAAAGCAAAATGCAAATATTAGAAATAAAACAGACTAAAGTCTGCAACAATGTCAGGCTATTACGTTGTTCGAGGAATGTATCCATCAATATCCACATAGGTTTAGTCCCAATTTTGACAGTCCCAAATTTCACAGAGAAATTTCTCACGTCTGTGATTGATCTAGCCAGTTATTCCAATTTTTACAGTGAACTTTGGTACACTTGTTAGCTCTTCTCGTGCCCATTTTTTTACATTACTCGTAAGGATATAGGAACCAATAGAGCTTGGTCTTGATGTGTATGCTGTTTGTCCCCTCTTCTGACAACAGTCCCATCTGCTGTTGTAGTGACTGAGGCTGTTTTCAGGCACTGACATCTTCATATAATGGCACCATTCCTGTTGGCAGTTCGTCTCAGATACCTATATCCATCCGGCAACAATTCTCCACCTGATCTCCTACCATCTAAATTTGTACCTTTCCCAGCCATGACGAAATACGATAAAAAATTGTGATGTATATGTGGGCATATATACTTTGCAAGTAATTGGTAAAGCTCCTTCTGCCATCCTGCTCATGACGTAACCTTTTTTTAAATATCGCATTCATATGGATAGTGCTGCTTATCGCATCCTTTTCTCTCAGTTGATTGTGGTATTAGTGTTCAAGAATGTCACTTGTTCTGTACTTCTCTTAGGTGATTGCATTTACATAACTACCCTTAATTGGTGCAGCTAGTTATCCCAGGTTTGAGAGCGAAACTTCGCGAATCAGTGACCAAGACGCTGTAAAAAATAGGACACTACCTCCACATAAAGGAACAATATGCCATTCATCTGCAGCTGACAAAGAATCCTGTTCCATGTCAAGTGTCTTTTAACAGTCTAATATGCGAAAATGTACTTGGTAAATTTTGTGAGCAAACTGGTATGAGCGTGAATCTAAAGAAAACTAAGATTATTGTCTTTAGAAATGGTGGTCCCCTGCGCTCATATGAAAATTGGTTTTATAATGGCAATGTTATTGAAACTGTATCCTTTTACAAGTACCTTGGAATTATGTTCACTCCTAAATTATCCTGGAGTAAAGCTACATCTTGCCTTGCATCACAAGCTAGTAAGGCAATATTCTCTGTTAAAAATTTCCAAAGGAAACTTGGCAGCATTAATTGTACAGATATATTTAAAATCTTTGATTGTATGATATCACCCATTCTCTGTTATGGGTCTGAAATCTGGGGCACATCCTACTGTATTACTATTGAATCTGTCCATATTAAATTCTGTAAATATATCTTGAAACTTGGAAAATCCACCTGTAACAATATGGTCTTGGGTGAATGTGGAAGAGTGCCTTTACAGTTTACTTATACAACCAATGCAGTGAAATACTGGTGCAGACTTCTAAACATGCCTGACTATAGTTTACCAAAACAATGTTATTTTATGCTATTATCTTTAGACAGGGTAGGACGAAATTCATGGGCAACTAGAATTAAAAATATTCTTTTTCAATTTGGTTTTGGATTTGTTTGGATAAGTGAGGAAATTGGTGATCACAAAATATTTATGGAATCATTTAAACAGAGACTACATGATAATTTATTTCAATCTTGGCATTCATCTTTGGACAGTAACTGTAAATGTCTTTACTATAAGCAATTCAAACCTTTGTTAAATGTTGAGAGCTACTTGATAAATAATGATATCCCTCAATATTTAAAAACTATATATGCCCGATTTCGGTGCTGTAATTTTAAACTAGCAGTTAAAACGGGCAGATACACTGATGTTGCATATAATGAAAGGCATTGCCTGTTTTGTAAATTAAATGGTATCTTCGTTGTTGAAGATGAATGGCATGTGTTTTATATCTGTGATGCATATTCTAATATCAGAAATAAGTACATATCAAAATATTTTAGTAAATGTCCATCAATTATTAATTATATATCAATATTACAGAGTAAAAATGTTAATATTATCAAGGATGTATGTCTATTTTTATACTTTGTTGACAAGAAACACAAATCTAAATGAAATATATATGTGCTCTACTTATCATCTATGTATGTACATGTATTTTGGGCCGGAGGCCTGTTACTGAAATAAAATTCTGTTCTGTTGTTCTAATATGCGAAAAAGGGATACATCGTTCAGTTTTTTTCACATTGGTGTATAATCTCATTGGTCATCCAAGATCGCACACGTGGCAACTAATTGCATGATGTTCGTAATTCTTTAAAAAAGTAATTTAATTAGCCAATAATGAGCAATCAATCCATTTGTGTCTTTCTTGGCTTGGTCATTGATCTCCTCCCCCACCCGACCCAACCGTTGTCTTGCTAATTAACATGGTCTGGTGATCCTCTTACGCCTTAAAGAATCAACTTGCCCGACTGGCAATAGAGGAACACCCCAATCAACGTGCTGGCGGTTAATCCATTGAAGGAAAGATGTTGTTTTTACACAGGTACATTACGACAGGGTGTAATTAGTATAGATTAGTGAATCTACACACATAAACACTACCTTTTGACAAATCCGCTGTGCAAGATAAAAGTAATTAATCAATCAGCGTGTTATCGGTTAATCCTTTGATCAATGTTTGTTTTTGTATGTCAGCTGAAAATTCGTCTTGCTGCACTTCCATGCGCATATTACATAACATGTAATACATTTGTCACATCAGACCTTAATTCATAATGCTGAGTATTTACTCCAGACACAAGTAATGCGAAATGGGAACCTTTGTCGGGTAATCTGAGTGGTATTACCATCATACCTGTTATAAATTCATTAACTGACCATCAAGTGAATGATGACAAATAACGTGTGTAGGTTTATACCACCAAAAACTGGTTACAGCAAAGGGAGAAGTAATCTCTGAATGGCTTGCAATGTTAATTGCCTGAAAAAAACTATTGGCCGACACTGTTTGGAGGATACAAACGAACTTCATTGTTGCATAAGAAATACATATATACATTTGATGCGTACTGAAGTTAAAATTGTATATACCTAAGAAAAGGGGGATTTGTCATAAATATAATATGTAATAGACATCATATGTTTACATCGAGGTAAAAAAAACACAGAAATAAGATCAAATTGGATCAGTCACTATGCCATCCATGCATTAGAAAATCCGAAAACCATACCCTGCTGGGATGCTTTATTGCAATCAGACAGGAACTACCGGGGGTATTCTCAAATAACAGCATCTGATGAGCATCCACCCTTCCCAATGTCCCGCTGTTTGGGTTCAAGAAATTTTGTCAAGGTGTCCAGAAGCCCAATACCTGTGTCCGTCACGGTCGAGGGAGCAGATACCGAACAGCTTGCAGTTTGGTTTGGTAATTAGACTGTTGGCGAGAAACATTAATCGCCCTGGATCAGTTCCCCTCTAATTACATGGGGATATATAATGAGAAGAAGCATGAAAGCGTACATTCGATTTCGAAATGGCTAATGCTCAACTTGAACATAAGTTTATTCCTACACCTCGTTGGTGCAATATGCCGAAGATCAAAGACAACCCACGAAGAAGATATACCGATACCTGGGACGTCGTCTCAAGAACTGAGACACCAGTTTCAAAATGGAATGTTAACTGTTAGACAGTTTGCTGATTCAGCGTCTCTTCTTTCACATCTTTAATATATTTATAATGTACTTATAAATGTGTATGTATATTATAATTTTGTAACATTTCATAATGATGTAATATAACTATTTATAATTCCTGTAAAATGTAGCATGTTGTAACATGATTAAATAAAATCTGTCCTTATAGTCTCCGGTTACCACTCGTGGCTACGCCTTCTATGTATTTTATGTGTTTTATGTTTCAATGTATATATGCTATAGTCCGTTTGGCTCAAAAGCGGACCGATGAATTGCAATCTAACTCGAAAACTAATAAACATAACATACTCAATGAAGCGCTGATCATAATCAAAACATCATACCAACTCTGTGAGGTTTTTGCAGTATTTTTGTCCTAAAAATAATAAAGTTATTAAAATATTGACACAGTTCACTGTTTGTTACGAGGGAGGAGTGCAGAGAAAGGGAAAAGCCATGTGTTCGAGAAGCACGTTCACAGACAAAGTTATTTCTTCATTAACCTGTCCTGTGCCGTCTCCATCCGTTCTCGAACACCTGGCTGTCCCTTTCTCTTCCACACACACACCTCTTTGGTGTCTTTTGGGGACTCAGTCCAGACTGCCCTAAATGGGGGCATCGTTGTTTTTGACTTTTCAGAGCTAGTATTGTATTAGCTGTGCAGAAGCCATCCTCTGGACCCTCCCCTTAAGTGGGCTACATTGTCAGCCAAGATCTTTCAAATCTGTGCACCGCATTGCAGCCAAAGTGGGGACACACGCGCGTACACTCTGACTTTCGTGGCAGTATGGATTTGGGGACACCCCCGTCCTTATGGGCAGTATTTCTTAGGAAGTATTATTTGAGGACACACCCATCTCTCTGGACAGTATAATTTGGGGACTACCCCGTCTCATTATTTGGGTACGCGTACGTACTTCGGGCAGTATAATATTGATTTATTTAATTGGTGTTTTATGCCGTAGGCCCTACTCGAGAATATTCCTTTTGTTTCGTACTACGAGAGACAGCATTTTGTACCGTAGTTATGCATCTATCATACACGTACAATTACTTTCGAACGTATGAACCATTGCTGTTATTTCGTTGTACAATAGAGGTAACACATCTTTTCTTCCAAGTGGGAAATTGAGACATTTTCCAACTATCGGTATTAAAATGATTCTGAAGTTCGAACAATGTCAATACGATCCGCTTTATAAATTTTAGGAACTTTATTACTAATAGTTAGTTTATCACATGCAATGACAAGGCTGAAAGGTAATTCTTTGGACTATTCTAAAATATAATTCGACTGGATTTGCACTGATTGGTTTTGTGATGAAGACGACTACCATACACATATGATGGCAAGAAGAGTTGTTGTCTCGTACATAATCGACCAGGGTTGCTATTTGCCGGCTACCATGTGCGTCCCGAACTCCGTAGGTATACAGAAAAAAATATCCTCGCTTGTTAGGCAAATATGGTGGCTTATCCAAGGCAGATTGACCAATCACAAGCCTTTCTGTGAATTGTAATAAATTTAAGTACTAGAAATATTAAAATGAAAACTGTTGTTAAAATATGTTTGGAAAATACACATAATGTATTTGTCTTCAATATCTGAGAACTATAGACATAGGATGTCATAGGAGGGAAGAATGTTGTTACCGTGGTAACAGCAGCATTAGATATAACTGCTTGATATCACTTGTCACTTCTGTACATATCTATCCACTCAAAAACCAAACAAACTGCATATGCAAAATAATCAATATTGGCATTGAAGCAAAGATGTACATGTATGTAACGGATGTAAGTCAATTACCATCTCTTCACAATGGCAACAGTGGAAGTGAACAAATGTGAGGATGGACATGTAGCATCCATCCATCTGTGCATATATCCAAAGCTGAATAGCACATGCAAAACCGTTGGTGTTGTAGCCCGGACACAAAAATGTATCTAAAGAGATTAAACTTTCATGTAGGTAACATGTACTTTCTATTCTCAGATCAATTCAACAAATTCAAATAAATATCGGAAACCAGAAATATTAACTCTAAATGTAAGTTATGTACGTATGTTCAAATATTAAAAATGTATTGTGGCCTAGGTAGGTGTCATACTGTTCATGATCATGAACTGTTTTTCTACAGGCATTAAGTGTAAACTCAGTGTTACCCTGGAGTCAACAGTCAACATTTTTACTAAAAAAATAAAAATAATGATGAACAACATCCAAACAAGTTTCAAAAGATTACCTTAAAGGCTAAGAAGACACTACAATGAAGGATATATACCAAGTTAAAGACCATGAAACATTGTACAGGAAATTTATTTTTGGAAAATATTTCCAAAGGAATAAGATGGTTTTATAACATCAGATTCCATGGTGGTCTGTAATGACCCAGAGACTATCAGTGACGTCAAAGCAAAATTTATTGTTTGAATGACGAATGTGTGTTAAGTGGCAAAACCTGAAGTGAGATTATTGCTCACAATTAATATAGCCAGAAAAGCCAAAGTAGAATCCAAAGTTTCAAAACTATTCTAACAAAATAAAAACTTCTAAAAATATAAAACTCAAACTATGTTTATGGATAGTGTTTAATGGTCTTTCATCTGACAAAAAAAATCACATTAGAGTTTCCTGGATAATAAAATGTTCTTGCATTCGGACGGTCAGGGACTTACAGGCCAATTAATCTGGGACTAATCAATGAAGAACTATCATAAACACCATTACAGTTAAAATGTGTATGTATATTCAAATGGGGTCTGCCAATGTCAGCGAAATACAAGTTATGTGTGTACTAAACACTTCCAGTAGACTACATGCGGTCTCTAACTACATAGTATTCAAGTTGGGTCTCGTGTCCCCAGTGATAGGTAATGTGTGAAGCATACACATGCACAAGCTTGTATTATTGAGGACACGTGCATAACCCTATTCAACTGGGGATTTGCCAAGACAGCCAGTGATAGCATACACACTACCTTTCCACAATGGTGTCTTTTATTATTGATCGACAGTTGAACATAAATAATAAATGAAACACAAAACTGTTATAGTGCTTGTTTGGATTAAGCTTGATGTGGACGTAACAATAAACTTGGTGATTTCCTGTATTCCTATCCAAATTGAGCGTAAATTATGCTACCTACCTCATTTGCCATGCAAAAACAATAGAAGACTAAAACAGCCATCAGCCTTAATGGCTCAAATTAAGTGGGAACCCGTAGAACGTACCAGTACTTGTTTCTTGGTTATTCACTACCACAGTCTGGTTGACTGTGTTAAGTCTCAAAATTTGGTGTTCTTAATTGTTCAGGCTTCAAAAAGGCTACACCAGAGATTTTTGGCACAAAATCCATATTCGCTACTCTAATAAAATGTTCTGTAATTACCACGAATAGCTCAAATCATTGCCCCTCAGAATGTATATGTCTCACCTGTGCTGTTTATAATATTAAAATGATTTTAAAGTTTGAAAATAAGTTATAATGCTTTATAACTTTTAAGAACTTCATTACCAATTTTGAGAGGTATCACATGCACAAGGGAGGCTGATATTTTGTGAAAGGTAATGATTTGGACTCTTCAGAAATAATAGTAAACACTTGATTGGAATGACACTAATCGGTGATTGATAAAAATCTCTGGTATGGCCTCTTTAATAAATAAAAACAGATTCTAGAAAACTACTGATCTAGCAGTTTGGGTACAAGCGCCGACTAATCTGGGGCAAATGAAGGCAACTACCATACACATATGATATAAGAAATAAATGGATACACTTGTACATATATATTCAGATGGGGTTGCTAATCTCATTGAAATACAAGTTCTTTTTGTACTAAACACTTCCAGTAGACTAACTAAATGAGGTCGCTAACTATATGGTATTCAAGTGGGGTCTAGTGTCCTTGGTGATACGTAAAGTGTGAAGCATGCACATGCACAAGCTTGTATTATTGAGGACAAGTGCATAACCCTATTCAACTGGGGACTTGCCAAGACAGCCAGTGATGACATGCACACTACCCTTCCCGAATGGTGACCTTGGCTATTGTAGGCCGACTGTTCAAAAAGACCATTTTGGCATAATTACTTATCTAGTAACTGGATCAAATGTTACATGTTTGTGGGTGTGACAACTGGCTTGGTGATTTTCACTGCCCAAATTGAGTGAAACTGCTGTCCATCAAGTTACCTAAATGTATTTCATTTAACGTGCAAACTACAAAAAGAAAATTAAAATTCTGTCCGAAGGAGGAGTTAACGCATTAGTTTTTACCCAGAAACAAGCATTGATTATGTTTGCCTAAAGCCAATAAGCCTGAACAGTTTTTCAAAACTTGGCGTCTACTAAATACCTCATATACAGTTACATCTACAGTTACCGCTAACAGAATTAAACTGTCATTTATGAATTCAAAAGGGATTTGTCACAGGTAGATATATAGGGAAGGTAACTAGACTTATTTATGATATTATGGTCTGTGCTGAAACATTTCAGGCCCCAGGATTGCTGTTATAAATTGATTTTGAGACGGCTTTCGACTCAATTAATAGAAATGTTATTATGAATGTACTTACTTTCTTAAAGTTTGGACCAAGTTTACAAAACAAAATGGATTTCAATTTTCCTACATGATATAGAATCATGCGTCCTTGTAAATGGTTTCTGAAGCTCTTGTTTACAAGATTACAAGAGGATGCAGACAAGGGGATCCAGTCTCGCCATATCTATTCATCCTATGTGTAGCAATTATGATAAGAAAAGATAAGAAGATAAAGGGTATTAAGATGGGAAATATTGAAAGTATTTTAGCTTCCACTAACATTAGATGGTATTGAAAAAGGTATCTATGCAGTGCTTAATGTTTTAGCTGTTTTTGCAAGGTTTTCTTGACTTAAAGTTAATACTGAAAAGACTAGACTGATATGGATAGGATAAAAAAGGTCTTGGTTCAAGCTTTGCAAGGAGTATAATCTAGATTGGTCACAATCACAATTTAATCTGTTAGGTATCAAATTTGATGTCAATCTATAATGGTAGCCATTAATTATTTTGACAAGCTTGGGGAAATTGAGAGAGACATGAAAACTTGGGAATCAAGACGGCTAACACCTATGGGTAGAAATTTTGGGTTGAAATCATTATTACTGTTAAATTTAAATCATCTCTTCTCATCTATACCATGCCCACCAGATGATATGATTCAATCTTTTCAGAAGAAATGCTGTAACTTTATTTGGAAGGGCAAGAAGGATAAAATTAAAAGAAAGGTTGCTACCACCACTGCTGAATATGGAGGTTTCAATATTCCAATAGTCAAAAATATCATAAAATCCCCAAAACTTGCATGGATTAAAACACTGCTGTGTTATAATTCTACATGCTTAGAAAATGCTTCATTGTGTATTCCAAATATTCAGAGACTATGGCTTGCTGATGATGTTTATATTAACAAATGTATGTTACCCACTGATTCAAATATATTCGGGGGAATGTTGTGGAGGCATGGTCTGACTATCTAACAATCTGCTATCAGAATGAGACTCATAGTACAGAGGTCCTAAATCAATCACTCTGGCACAATAACCATATTTTGATTGGCGGCAGATCATTGTATCACAGGAACTTGGAAGAAAAGGGAATAACGTACTTGAGAAATATAGTAAATGATGACGGTAATATACTGTCTTTGGAAGAACTGAATTACAAATATTTTGATATATATGTTGATTTTCTTACATAAAAGAGCAATCATTGAATATATAAAAAAGAGAAATTTCACTTGTAAACACGTGGAAAACATACTTGCCTGCCCTATTTTACCTTTCGATACCTTTCAAAAGAGCCAGTAGTAAACAGTTTTACAAACCACTATGTCAATTTTGTTTTAATAAAAAAAATGGTCAGTTAAAATGGGAAAAATATTGGATAGAGACTTCCAACAGAAGGAATGGGAAAATATTTATTTATTTGATTGCCAATCGATGTACGCAAAGCGTTAATCTAAAATGGTTTCAGTACAAGATAACTCAGAATATTTTGACAACTAATAATCACTTGCATAAGACTGGATACATCGATTCGCATTTTGGTTCTCTTTCCACACACTATTTTTACATTTGTAGCTTAATATTCAATTGTAAACTCCAAAGAGTATAATTTAATGTAAACATGACATGCGTTGCAGGTTATTAGATACAGTCAAACCTGCAGTAGCTGCCTTTCATATACAACATAAACAATACTATGTATCTACGCATACCTATGTACATGTAAACATCTGCCGGCAAATAATGGGTAGATCCTGTATGTAGCGATCATTGCCCTGTACATGTCACCATTAAAGAGTCGATTGCAAAATCGATTAATTACAAGAGAAAAATATATAATTATACTCTAGCTGATTTTGACGGTATTAAAAATGCCTTATATACTCTTGATTGGCATGCTATCTTTGCCTCTGAAAATATTAACCGAATCGCAAGCGATTTGACTGGTGCAATTCTTAAAATATGCGATAGTTATATTCCAAATAAGCTCGTTACGATAAGGCCCCGGGACGGCCCCTGGATGAATAGTGAGGTACGTAAATTGATTCGTAAACGCAATCGCCATCATAAAATCGCAGAAAGGCGTAACTCATCATCTGACTGGGCACTTTTTAGATTGAGTAGAAATAAAGTAAGTAATATCCGCGGTAAGAAATGCAAAGAAGATGTACATGAATAAAATTGATGAACAAATAAATAATGAACATGGTACAAAAACATGGTGGCGTTTAGTTAAGAATTATATAAAAAGTAAACACACCACCAATATTAATACTTTTCCTTCGATAATCCATAACGATAAACTATATGATGATAGTGCTGAAACAGCAAACATTATGAATGATTTCTTTGCAGATCAGGCAAGAGTAGCTGCTCCTAATAGGGATATTCCTGAAACTCGTTTAGTGGTAGATAACCCATTATGTGACTTAACACTAAGTCCGCAAGAAATCCATGATATTCTCTCCTCTGTTGATATCATTAAAGCAACAGGCCCAGATGGTATTGGCAATAAATTTCTGAAAATGAATGCTAGACAATTAGCAGTTCCCTTATCTGAAGTTTTTAATCTATCATTAAAGAATACAGTGTTTCCTGATATCTGGAAGGAGGCATCAGTTGTTCCTATACACAAAAAAGGCAGTACAAATGAATGCTCTAACTATCGACCTGTCGCACTAACAAGTTGTGTAGCAAATATTTTCGAAAAATGCATTTTTAAACATGTATTTAATCATTTTAGGGATAATGAAATGCTTACAAACTTACAATCCGGTCTCATGCCAGGCGATTCAACGGTTAATCAATTAACATACCTGTATGACTTTATAGCGGGTGCATTAGATAGCGGTAAGGAAATTAGGGCTGTATTTTGTGACGTAAGTAAGGCTTTTGACAAGGTCTGGCATAAAGGTATTATACATAAGCTAAGACGTTATGGTATCGGGGGTAACTTGTTGAAATGGTTTGAGAGTTATCTAGACAATAGAGTTCAGCGACTTGTTATTAATGGTTACGCGTCTGATCAAAGATCAATCCTAGCCGGGGTTCCCCAAGGCTCTGTCTTAGGACCATTATTGTTTATAGTTTATATCAACGACATCGTTGAAGGAATAAACAGCAATATCCGTCTCTTCGCAGACGACACATCACTTTATGCTATAATAAATGATCCTGATGAAACTGCACTGTCTCTTAATAATGATCTACTTAAAATTTCTGATTGGGCTGACAAATGGCAAGTTACATTTAATCCTAATAAAACAGATTCTATACAATTCTCTCGTTAAGTTCAGCCCAGCCCAAAACGAAACTTAACAATGAAGGATGGTAATATTAATGACGTTAATAGCCATAAACAATTGGGACTTACTTTCCAGCACGATTGTTCCTGGACTGACCATGTTAACTGTATCGCTAAAAAGGTTGCACCCATGGTAAACTGTCTTAGAGGTTTTAAATATCGTCTCTCACGTAGAACTTTACAAACAATGTACAAACAATATATCTTACCTATTTTCGACTATTGTTGTCACATCTGGGACAATTGTACCAAACAGCAAGCACTAACACTGGAAAAACTTAATCTTGATGCACTTAGAACTATTTGCGGTGCTGTTCCCGGCACGAGTCACAACAAAATTTATGATGAGACAAACTTCCAACCACTATGTACTCGAAGATACATCCAAAAACTAACGTTTTTCTATAAGATGATTAATAATTTTACTCCAAAATATCTGAGCGATCTCGTTCCTCCTAAGGTATCTGACACAACAAGCTACATTTTCCTAGACCGTTTGAAGCTCCAAACTATCGATAGTAAAAGTGCAAGTTATGCTAAGTCATTTCTCCCAGATACAGTAAGATTGTGGAATTGTTTGTCTACCGATAATAGAGAAACGGCTACTTTGGGGAGTTTTAAGAAACAGATTAATGGGTCAAATAATAATAATAGTCAAAATTACTTCAATTTAAGCTTTGGAACAAGATTCTGTCAGATTATCCATTCACGCCTCAGGCTCGGTTGCAGCGATTTAAACGCACATAAATATCAACGATGTATATCTTCAAATCCCTCTTGTTCTTGTGGCTACTATTACGAAGATCCAATTCACTATTTCTTTTCGTGCGTTAGTTACACTGACATAAGACATAAAATGCACTTCTATACCAAAGGATATGACATCAAATCAATACTATACGGCCACGCTCATGGATCTACTAAAGGTAATCTTGAATTATTAGAATCTATCCATTCTTTCATTGAACTGTCAGGCAGATTTGAGTTGTAATATAAAAACGAAATTGCACTTACTATTAAGTATTTTCCGACACTAATGGTTCTAACGTTAAAAGCGGCTATGTTACAGTTTATGATTGTTACATTTCCAGAAAGCTATTGATTATCGTTTGTTAATATCATGTTTTTCTCCGTACGATTATTATATCTATAATATATCTGTATTCCGGAGCGGTATTCATATAAGCACCATACTGCTTGTTTACCAATCCGGTTCCTCTTTTGGAAATAACTATGTTTAAACCAAATAATGGGTAACGTGAAAAGTAGTTATACTTTGCATGTAAGTGTAACGGTCAAAGTAAGTCGCTCTGCAACTGCTTGGAGATTTGTTTTGAGCGTCACAGGGCTGTTGGTAACGCCATGCCTTTCAAGAATTGATAACCCTCCCGTGGCCCTATCACCTGCAGGAGAATAATAATGATATGCGTTGAACTGACATAAGTTTAAAGAATCTGTCTGCTTCAGATACGTTTCTTGTAGGCAGATCGCAGATGGTTGAAACTCCTGGTCCAGCAGATGTAGTTCATGTAGACTATTTTAAAGCCTCTGCAATTCCACTGTAGAATGTTCGAATAATCTATTTCTTTGGGGTGTTTATTGGGGATCTGCCCCTTGCCTTCCCAGAGGGCGACACGCTATGTTCCCTGTTTGGGATGTTTTAGGACACATCCATGTCCTCCAACGATCCAAATTTATTAAAAAGCTGGATTTTGTGTGTAGAACCTTTTGAGGCTCTGCCCCTTTGACATTTTTGTGAAGGTTCACTTGTTGATTTCATCTTGTGTTTTGCAATTTCTTTCACATTTGTTTGAGAATCAGATTTTGATAGTGATTGAGATATACATGACTCCGATAAAGATGCATCCTGAACACGGGTTGACCTGAAGTACCTCTCTTTCAGGTGACAGAATCTGAGGGGAATTAGTGGGTTTGACAGCTTGCAGATGTTTTGGTTACTGTGGCTGTATCAGACGGTGATCTAGATACGGAAGCATAAGTTTCCGTTTGTTCAGATTTGTTTACTTTTGTTTTGGCTTCAGCAAAACTAATGTCTTGCGAAATTGTATTTTATTGATTTCCATTTGCTGTTTCCAAATGGGACATTCTTTTGAGAAAGATGTGTGACTTCCTTCGCAGTTGGTGCATTTTTTTATGAGCACACGTAACAGGTAATTTACATGCATTGACATCTTTGGCATTTAAAACATCTTAAAGGATTTGGAATGTACAGCTTGTTCAGCTTGACCTGAGCTAATCTACATATGCATGACCCGGAGGTCAAATGGCACAAACGGCAGGCCGAGTTAACTTCATTAAATAGGGGAGCAGAGAATGGTATTAATGTTGAGTTCGTGCGAAGCATGCATACATGGATTCGTTACAGAACTCGTCCCGGAAAACAACACTTCTGAAAAAACAATCATTTCATGTTTTAATTGAATTGTTTATACAGTCATATTTTGGTTTACTAACTTTACAAAGTACAGGCGTCAATTATTTTCACAATCCGATTCACTCTCGCTATCACTCTCTACATCCAGTTCAGTTATCACTTTTTCTATTTCATGTTCAACTGCAATGTTTCTGTCCCAGTAGTTTAATAGGACATTGCTGACGATTTCTCGACACTGAGATGTCAAACGGCGACAAAGGTACACCCCTTCACAATAAAAGACCCAAACAGTTGTGACACGGCCACGCAATACATTAGTATTCACTTGATCAGGTCAAGCTGAACAAGCTGTAGGTATCCACATTGATGTTACAGCAGCCAGCCTTTGTTGATTGTGGAGCAGTAGGACATGCAAAATGAGTGAGTGGGTTAATATTTAACGTCACATCGGCAACAACGAAAACAATTTATACAATATAAATGAAAACAATTTGAAAAGTAAAACCTGTCAACGATGGACAGTAAAAGTACTAGAGTATCACATCTATGGCTATAAATCTAGCATGTGAAACTCAAACATTTTAATTAAAGCAGACAATACAATATAAACCACGGGCTATAGATCACCAACAGCTGAAGGTAGGTCACCATACTAGGAACCATGGAGACTTACAGTACTTTTGCTACCTGCATGGACCCAAGCTGGATTTACACCATCCCCTCAGCCGCTGATAGGAAGAATTAGCCGGAAGTTAAAATAAGAAACATACTACGATTAAAAAGTATGGTTGAGCGAAATTGACTTGGAAAGTTTTTGGGACTTACGTACCCTCTCAGGGGGACAATAATTAGGACATGAAAAGGAAAACAGGTACGTATTTGTTTGAAGGGTTTCACTGTTTCTTCGAGTTGTGAATCGCTTAACATAAGTGACACCTAGATCTCTGACAGATCCCAAGTATGGTGACCTACCTTCCGTCGTTGGTAATCTATAGCCTGTTTTTATATTGTATTGTCATGTATAGTTAAAATATTTTAGATTCAATTACTAGTTTTATATTTATATCTGTGATAATCTAGTTGTTTGACTGTCCTTCGTTGACAGGATTTTATAATTTACCTGTAATTGTTAATATCTTTATAACTTGATTTAGTCAAGATATGGTTGAAATATTGCCGATGTGACTAAAATTTTAACTCACTCACTCACTATGGTAACTCACTCACTCATCTCTGACAGAGTATCGCATTCTGTCATGTCAGCAAACAAATGATCACGGTCTCGTACTATTCCCCTACTGGGGTTTAGGGTTCTGTGTACTGAGACCGACACAGGAATGTTAACGAACGATTTAGTCGCTATCAGGTTCGTGGCTTGCTGCCTTTAACTACATTCAAGAAGTAGAGCACTTGAAACGTTTGGTGTTTTTAACTTCGCTCGCAATTCCTTGTGTTCCCTTAGATACCGCAAATGGGTTCAATTTCATTGTAACTTGTTTATTGTTTATTCAATATGTTATTGAATATTATAAAATTCTCTGTGTTTTATTTTGCTGGTTAAGTGAGTGAGTGAGAAAGTTAAAATTGTAAGTGACTTTGGCAATATTTCAGCCATATCGTGACTAAAACAAGTTATAGATTAACAATAATTAAAGATAGATTATAACACCCTGTCAACGAAGGACAGTAAAACAACTAGAATATCACAGATATAAATGTAAAACAAGTAATTAAATCTAAAACAATTTAACTATAGAGGACAACACAATATACAAATAGGCTATAGATCGCCAACACCTGAAGGTAGTGCTGGTTAAAAGGGGAATCACAAGTCATTTGTTATTTCTAAACTTTTGACTTTCAGGATCACTTCTTGTTGAAACTGATCTAATTGAATGAGTGGTGTTCCACTTGAGACACCCTAAGCAAAACAGATGATCATCTCTTTCATGTACTTATATCAGTCTAAAGACGCCACAGAAATAGGAATTTATTGCCCTTTTAAAACACCAATATCGGCATTTATCAAAAGTGAAAAATCCATTGAAAACCATCACTCTTCGTTCTGACTGAAACATTTATGTCCTTGTATCCATATTGTGTTCTTATGAAAGCTATATAAAAAGATAGTTTCATCTGCGTATAAATTACCTTGACCTACATTGAAGATACATTCATTGACGTAGAAGATGCATTCAGCGAAGTCGATTATAAGATCATATCCACGTAAATATAAGCATTATGCACATGATAACATTTAGACTGCGGTACTAATATACATCCATATTTTATTCAATAAACCAAACACTTGTATTGCCACGTGTCAATTCATTGTTGAAAGGCAGGAACAAGAACCAACTGGTACTCGCATCAGACTGACGACAGGAGTCGCTGTGTTCGCTCTACACTCGACTACTCGTAGTAGTGATCTCAGGATATCCTTTCCTCTAGTCTTTGTGACAGTTTCCAGATATTGGTACCATGGTCTTTCACTGTCAGCCTGACATTGGTCCACAATTTGGACATTGGTATTGAAACTTGTGTGCTTACCGTCTACCTTGTGACAGTTTCCAGATATTAGTACCATCGTCTTTCACTGCCTCCCTGACACTGGTGTCTACATCGAGGTGTTCACTGTCTACCTGAACGTAAACTCTCAACAATAACATCCCACACAGCAGGTGATTCCTTGTAAACAATAAAATATGATACCAAGATGCTCAAGGGACTGTGTGAAGTTTTTCCTGGAATTGGCAATTGCTCTCAACTTTGTCCTGTCCACGTCAAGCATGAAACCCTGTAAACGGAAGAATATCAAGAACCTTGGAATCAAGTTGTGTCAGCTGAAATGTAATGGAAACAATCTATGTTCGGACTTTGAGTCCCATATTAAAACCCTACCCTGTCGTTTGTCAAGAAATGATTCAAAGAAGAAGGAGAAGCAGGAAGGTCACATGAGTCTTTCACGGAATAATTCAAATGTAAGTAAAAGCGACAGAAGCCTTTCAGAATTGTGCAAATCTCTAACAAGCAGTGTTTTTTCATTCCAACTAGATTCTAAGTATCTGCTTATGAATCGTCACTGTGGTGTTCTCAGAATGTATATCCAATCGATGGCATTTTTTGCAAAAACATGCAAAAGCAACTTAAATGTGTATCTGAAAAATACACACAGAAAAATAAGATACAAGGCAAAATAGGGAATTGCATCAAACATGATGTTAGTCACAAATTTGAAAATGTCCTCCACTTGAAAGCTTTCGGTGACCAAGAGTATTGTAATCTTGATTAAAATCTAAATAAAAGTCTTACGGCGTTAGTGAGCAAGTGTCCGATGACGTTCTAGGAAATCAAAAACTACCTTGTTCGAAGGTATGAGTATGTTAAATTAATTGTCGTGAGATAGTAATTTGGACCAGTTTGAGATGATTTCAAAACATAATTTGCACAAGATAAAATCGGGCTTCAAATCGCCAGAACCAAAGTTAGGGCACCATACTGGATACCGTAGGGACTGAGCTTCCTGCACGGTTCCCAAAGATGTACACCAACACTTTAGCTGTTAAGACAACAATTAAAATTCACAAATATAATACAATTATAATATTGGTGGGAACAAATATTCTGTGAAAGAATGGTCGTATGGTACCCTCTCCGGGGAACAATACTTTTACTGTACTTCAACACCTTTTTGAGGATACAGCCACTAGCAATCTGAGTTGCAAATTAAATCTACCAATTTTAAAATAATATTGATTTATTTACAAAAACATATCAATCAAAATGGTTTAAATGTAAACTAAATATTTGAAAAAAGACATTAATTGATGAAGCTTGGACATCAAAAGTCAATACAGTCAAGTCTATTCCTCCTCTTTTAAGGTTCTGACTGGCTGCAGTGCATCCGAGACTTGCAGACTTGCACAAAGATGTTTGCCGACTCGGCCGAGAAAGCCATCTGTGAACAAGGTACAGGTATGACTTTTCTACTTTGTAGTCTCTAGTTTCTGTTAGGAAACACTCGATCTGCAATCTCTGTTCGTCACTGAAGCATTATTCATGGTGAATGGGTACCATGAGGTGCTTCATGTTCACATTGCACTTCACCTAGAAGGAGTGATAAGCCCACGTGATATCTTAGGGCAACCCCACATAGAGCAAGTCAAGTCAAATACAGTTGAGTAGTGAGTGAGTTTAAAACATTTGGAACAGTATTCCAGATAAATACAGCCCGAACTGAGGCGGATCGCAGCTATGTACCGTTTGACTGAACGGGCTTACAAAACTAAATAAATAAGTTCAATAGTCGAACCCTAAGTCAGACTTATCAGGAATCCCCAAGTGTTGCAAATCTGCAGAACAAAGTAACATGATTGTGGCACCCACGGTCTCGTTAGTTGGTAGATACAAGATACATTTAACCGGCGTTTTCGTGATGTAAAAGTATTCATTAGCTTACTTGCAATCTGATTGCGTAAACTTTCAAACATGGGGTATAAGAAATGTATTTGTATGAACCAAAAAAGGGACTTGACAGTGATGACTTTAAAGTGTACCACGCTCAACATCTACAAAGCGAGCCATAAATGTTGGGGTGGGGTGGGGTGTGTGTGTGTGTGTGTGTGTGTGTGTGTGTGTGTGTGTGTTCAAATCTGAAATGACAGCGTTGTATAAATACTATGTGTTGGTCGTTACAGGCTTTGGTGAGATGTTTACTGAACATATTATTGTGGGTTTTTTAGTCTGTATATACACAGTGGGGAGTGTGTAATTTTGAAATCTTCTGTTGCTAACCGTAAAGTAAGGACTAACGAATATACGTATGGCGATACCTGTGGTGTGTAACCCAGATACAGCCATTTCGCTTTATATCATTATAATGTAGGTATCTTTATTTTGATCCTTCATGCCATATATTAAATTTTAGATAAGCACGCCTTACGATCAAAGGCAATCATCAAGTGAAACACGTATACCCGCCATTAACCAAAATTTCAATAAACTGTTCTCACAGCTCGATAACTTGGAAATTCAATTGAGTTCGTCTTTGATGAGCAAATATTGGGCCTTCTCAACTGACAAATGCTCAAAGGATGGCCAGTCATTTATATGCGGAATGTAGGCATGTATCTGGGGGTTGTTGCAAGAGCTGCGGGTTGCCATCCATCAATTATTAGCCGAATGGCAAGACAATGTCAGCAAACTAAAGGGTTGAGGACTGGCAGCGTTCAGGTGAGCCATCGGTGGCATCTATTATGGTTGGATAACGCCTTCCTAAGATTCACAAGAATTCATCTGTGCATGTCAAGTGGTGTCTGGGGCTTTCCCATCGTGGTAAGTGAAACGGAATGATACGAAATCACCTACAATCGGGCGTCCGTTGTTGTCTCTGGAGCATGAAGCAGCACGTGAAGCATGGTGTCAAGCAGGATGTCACTGAAATTTGAGGCTCCCAGAAGTCTAGATCTCAGCATGTTTGGGACATGATGGGGCGCAGAATACGCTAGAGAGATCCTTCAGTACAAAATACTGATGGAATGGAAAGCTGTATAACCATCATTATCAGCACATCAAATATTTTCGCCATATCTGGCTCTCTGAAGACATTACGGCTTTTCGTTTATCACAATCATACTATAAAAATATAGGGGGTTGCAATACTTTTTGTCCATGCGTATACATAAACCTTCAGTGTAGTATGATTACCTACAGCTTGTTCAGCTTGACCTGAGCTACTCTACATATGCATGACCCGGGAGGTCAAATGGCACAAACGGCAGGTCGAGTTAACTTCATTAAATAGGGGGAGCAGATAATGTTATTAATGTTGCTGCTCGCTGCCTAAAAGCCCGGATCGGAAACATTCAACCATCTGTAGCTTCTTTTTGAAGTTTAAAGAAAGTTAGGACATTGCTGCCGAATTCTCGACACTGACATGTCAAAAGTGCTGTTCGGACATGTTGACAATCAACTGACACAGATGCACCCCTTAACAATAATAGACCCAACAAGTTGTGACACGGTCACGTAATGCATTAGTATTCACTTGATCAGGTCAAGCTGAACAAGCTGTAGTTTTGTCTGTCCTCTTGTCACCATATTCCATTTGGTGCTTGGTACAAGTAAACGAAAAAAAACTGCTTATCTCTTCTGGCTATCAAGTGTTGAATAGTCAGCACCAGAATCCTCTGCCTATATAAATTATGCCCTGAAGGATTTGAGCAGGAGGATCTCTGGCTCGGACGTGGCGTCCAACACAGTCCCAAAGATGTTCGATAGAGTTCACCTTGGGGCTGTTTGTGGGTCACGATAATGTTTCAATGACGCTGTTCTGCAAATAGGTGACAGCAGCAGTTCCTTGGCATAGGTCGTGGGGTTACGTCATGTCAGACAAATTAGGACATTGCCATAGTCACAGATCGTCCTTGGTTTTCCTGCTGTCGTGTTCTCGGTCAGTTCAATAACTTTTAGAACAGATACTGCACAAACAAAGTTTCTACCCCAACGTGCTTGTCACCTTCACGTGTGCTTTGTTTATCCAGCATGCTTGGATATGACTGCTTAGACTGAACAGTAAATAAACTTTCTTTTGCTCTTGGATTCAGGTGGTGCTTAAAGGAAAATACGAGTGAATTGCAATAATTTGCTGGGTGAAAGATAAAGTCATCAGAAACATATTCCCAAATTTTCAATTACAAATTATGTATAATTATGTTTTAATCGCGAAAACAGTTTCTGTAAATCTCAGCTTCGGCCATTATGCATATTTCGCTTGAACCCACGTGACCTTTCCGCTCGTGACGTCAAATGTGCCTGGAGTGTTGTTTCTGTCGTTCTTTTAAATGGTACGATGGTGCATTGCATTGCATTGCCTGGGGATGCACGGCATCATCGAACATGGGAAAAATCAACCATTTCTTCCGTTTTCCAAGTGAAATGACAGATTTCGGCAGGAGAAATGCGCCGATCATTCCGAGTCGGACGCATATGAAAGAGACATGCACGCATGGGGTATGGAAATCCCCAAGCTAGGCTGAAGAAGAAAAAAGTATCCACGAGATTCATTTATAATCCATCATTCCCTGTAACAACTTACTGTCAGTGGTATTTTTAACATAAATTAAATCAAGTCCGGTTGCCAGTCGAATTGCCCCCGCTACAAAATGACCCAGCAAATTTGGTCAAATTACCCCAGTGGGGTAGTCTAAATGCCCCAATTTATTTAAAATGAATAAATATAGGCTATAAATGCATAGTTTTGTCAACTTTGATATTATGTTCTTCATATAAAAGTATATACATAGTTATGAGTTTACTAATGAAACATTTATCAGAAATTTTACTTCCTAATAACTTTTATATGAAGAACATAATATCATAATAAGTTGACAAAACTATGCATTTACGGCATATATTCAGTCATTATAAATAACTTTGAACAAATTAGAATGAATGACCAAATTTGCTGGGGCATTTTGTAGCTGGGGCAGTTCGACTGGTACACATGAGATATATATTATGAAAATCAGTAAGTGATTTCACATGAGCTTGAACATGTTTCGCTATAACGTTCTTTTCGGTTTGGAGCCCTAAATGAAGCAGTCAACTCGAAACATTGCCGAATACAACGGCAAATCATGAAGTACTTGTTGCTTTCATATCTTTCCATTTTATCCAATTACGCACGTCGGCATCAGACTCGCTATTTGTCAGTAGTGTCTGCCGTGAAAGTTGTTCTGTATTCTCATTGGCTGACAAGATGTCATTCTAAGCTATGACCGAGTACCATAACTATTTCCATAACCAAACAATGGGGAAACATACGTTGTCCTGACTAGTATTGTATAATTCACCAGTTTTCGGGGAATAACTTATCTGCGTCGCAAATATTATCTCTGCTCGACCAGGCTGTGGGATCTTGTATCGAGACTTGATACGTTATTTATGAGAACTAGGATCCTAATTTTTATCAACAAAATAATTCCAGTGTAATTTTTGAAGCAGATAATTTTTATTTTCCCTCTTCTGAAGCAAAATTATTTTGTTTTTAAATCCCAGACATCCTACAGTGACCCATTTGACACAAAATGAACTGTAATCACATTTTTTTAAAAATAATTCTTAGTGACTGGTCATATATTTATAGGGGTGAGTTTGCTAGCTGGAACTATGTGACACTTTGCTGAGAAATAGTAATCTTGTTAAATGATATGGTCTATTTTTATATTTATTTTGACCTCAAGCGGTGCCTCCGTTTCGCTTGATTCTTCTTCTTCATCTTCAGTGGAAGATTGTTTTGCAAGATGTAAAATCGGATCGTATTGATACGGTCTAACATCCATTTCAGAAATTACACCAGGAACAGCTTTTACTCCTTCAGAATCCACGGACACTGTTAAGTTGTGAGGTAAAATCAAAGAGAAAGCCATCAGCAACAGGCACTTATGACGTCATGTCACGTGATACCCCTTCTGCTCATTAACTATCGGGTGTTTCCGTAATAGGCGGAAATACAAGTACTTTTTTGTTTTGTTTTTGCTTTTTTACAAACTTTTTGTTCAATTTTAATCACGGAATATCCTTTACAATATATCAAAAGTTTTGTTTTCGTTCGTATTCTCCTTTAAGTAAGTTATATGTGTGCGTATATACAGCATTCAGTTATACAAGATAATCCCTATAACGTTCTAAGCACAATATATCAATGTCTAAGGTTTTCACACATCCAGTTTTGTCAAGTAAAAACAGAAAACTACAGTGTTCAAGTTTCAAAGAAATACCACCAGTGACCTTTAGAGTCATCGTGCGCTTCTGACAAACAACGAACAAAGCTTATCAGAAGTAAAAATCGACTGTACAAGTTTACACTAGAGCGTCCAAATTCAAATCATTCAGATGTAAACAAAATTCTTAATACCTTCGTTTAGATTGTAGGCTCGCTAAAAAAGACACGCCTCCAAACAAAGGGCAAAGGGAACATTACAGTTTTTTACTCTGTTAGATATTTACTGCAATGAATGACGGTAACCAATTGTAACATGATC
Organism: Haliotis rubra; assembly: GCF_003918875.1. Classification (NCBI taxonomy): domain Eukaryota; kingdom Metazoa; phylum Mollusca; class Gastropoda; order Lepetellida; family Haliotidae; genus Haliotis; species Haliotis rubra. The sequence goes on along the minus strand of NW_025767251.1, from coordinate 673,715 downwards.
ATATCCACATTCACAGATGAGAAGCGGAACTATCCTCCAAAACATGACGTGGACAAGCAGGAACATCGATCTGCGCAATTGGGAACCGATAGCATGTGTCAACCAAACCAGTGAGCCTGACCACCCGATCCAGTTAGTCGCCTCTTACGACAAGCATGGGTTACTGAAGGTTCATTCTAACCCGGACCTTCACGGGTGCAGGTAGCAGACATTGATGACGTGCTATGTAAGTCTCAGTTGGTTTCTGCAGGGGATGAATGATACACTGTAGATACTGATGATCTGGTGTAATTCAAAGGATATATATCTTGAAGAAATTGGACCGTTGTACTGATTGATCTCACCTCATGTCCATGCTGATACAGTTCGAATACAGTTCTAGGAAGGCATTTAGATCTTGAATGAAAACACATCTTAATCTATGATAAATTATCAAACAGTATACAATATACGCATTAACACACAACACACACACTGGCAAGTGGTTGTATTCTTATCTTGAAGCATCAAACAACTGTTGTAATCCCTCAAACATCGTTTATGTAAATCGAAATCTCAGCTTCGACCAATCAGTCAGCTAAGTGAATGAGGGAGTGAGTTTAATTTTACGCTGCACTCAGCAATATTCCAGCTATATGGCGGCGGTCTGTAAATAATCGAGTCTGGACCGGACAATCCAGTGATGAACAACATGAGCATCGATCAGTCAGCTAAGTAGAGAAACGAACGCCATTTTTCTTTGTTTACAAGGCTTCATGTACGTGACAATTAGCTGACGTTGTTGTATAGTAGATACGGCACAGGATTGTTTTCAGACTTCCAAGCGTAAAGTCAGTGAGTTAACATTCAAAGCCACATCGGCAGTATTTCAGCCATCCAAGCGTAAAGGCCGATTTAACGAGAAGGAAAATGAGAGATATCAGTATAGAAAAAGTGAATGGAATCCGGTTCGGTTTCTTGTATTTTAAAGGATCCAGACAGAATGAAGGAAAGCGAAAGGAAAGTGATTACGAAAATGAGAGAGAAAATTGAAGAAATATGCCGTAAAAACTAATTTTAAAAATTGTTAATTCTCATAAAGAACAAACGTTGCATATACATTTTTAAATGTAAAATCAACATACCGGAAATACATAATGATCTGTTAGGCCTTGATGATTAAGATATATTGTAAGATATTGTGCCTTGATAGCTATTTTCAGACATAAGTGTGTCTAGGTGTCAGTTCTGTTGGGTGAACATGTACGTATTTATGTATGTGTTGATTATCGATCACTTGCGATCATAGACAGGCGGATCTAGCGGGTTTTTTCAACCGGGTTGGTATTATTATTTGACAGGCGTGTTTGAGTACAATTTTGTCAGTAATTACATTTATGTGTTGTTAGGTGATTTATGTTTTTTTTCTTCGTCGCTTACTTTTGAACGTTGCATTGGTGCATATGTTTACGAGACCCAAACGTCACGTATTCGTGTTCCTAGATACACTACCAGTGGGGAACCGGGTTAAAGGCGACTAACCGAATTGGGTTGTCAAGCTCGCTGACTTGCTTGAATCATATCATTGTGCCAGAATTAAGTAGATCGATGCCCTCGATGTTGATCACTGGATTGTCTGGTTGCACGAGACTCAACTAGCTACAGTCTGTTAAACTATCAAACAAAACACAGCAGCTGACGCCGTGTAAACAGCAGTGAAACTAAAGAAGATAGTTTCACGTTCAGAAATGAAAAAGTGCAATTCAATCCAACAGATTTGAAAAACGATCAAACGACTTGTTGTATTTCCAGTGCCCATACGAGACTATGACAGTTTATCAGAAACGACATTTCGCTTTTTCAGATACAAATAAATAATCAGTTTTCAAAATTTGATATACATAACGTGGATCCTGAGAGGGTACGTAAGTCCCAAACCATTCAAGGTAAATTTAAACCTACAGTTATTTAATCGTGGTATATAAGTCTTTTTAATTTATGGCTAGATTATCTAAAATTGCTAATGACTGAAGGGAGGGTGTAATCCATCTAAGGTCCCTACAGGAAGCAAAACTATTGTAAGTTCCCATGTCCATAGTATGGTGATCTACCTTCAGTTACTGGCAATATATAGCCTGTTTTCTATTGTATCATCATTTCTAGTTAAAATGTTTTAAATTAATAGTTTTAAATGCATATCTGTGATGCAATAGTAGTATTTTCTGTTTTTCGTCAACAGGTTGTAATTTCATATTTTATTGATGTATGATATAATGATTAATTGATCTCGCTCACTCACATAACGTTGACAATTCTTTGTCGGATGACTTTCGAAAAATCCGAAGCATATTATTGAAGATAAGATACCAACCATGAACCGCATTGGAGTTGTTTATATTTTACGAACGTTTCCTTAACGTACATCAACCTGTGGCTTGCTCATTTGCTCACCATATTTCGCATGTTATGTTCAGTGGAATCTTTTTTTTAACTTTCTTTGACATGGCCTATGTTTCCAGCCTGCCTACTACCAACCGTCATCGTAAATGTCCACAAATACCGCTATTGTATTCTATATTGTGCAGGTATTAAATTAAATGAAATATATTTGTGTTTGTTCGCAGAGTCATAGTAAACATGTCACCCTCACCTTCATATACATGATGTGCTGACGAGTTTCATACACAATACCTGGATTAAATATTTAGAAACATGGATTAGCTGCCACAACAAACATTGCTTTATCCTGCCCAAAAAAATGCACCTGAACCAAACCTAATTTTCCCCTCAAATGATTTGTGATTATTAAAGAGCAATTTAATCCCTCAGATTCAATAAACGACCCTCCGACGAATTTCATTACTCAGTGTCCACGCGTCAAAATTAATCAGAAGTGCCAATTAACACCTTCAGATAAAATAAATGTCAGTTTTCATAGTTTGATGTACTTGATGTGGACATTTCTTTGTCGCAGGACTTTCGAAACAGCCGAAGCATATTAATGAAGGAAAGACACCAACAAAGAACCTCAGGGGAGTTGAATATGTTATACGAAGGTTTCCTTAACGTACATCTAGCTGTGGATTTTACTGATTCAATCAAACATTTGCTCACCGTATTTGCATGTCATGTTCAATGGAATCTCTTTAATATGGCTTTGGCATGATATATGTTTCCAGGCTGCCTCCTATCAACCCCTTTTGCATAAATATCCACAAATGTCGCTATTGTATTATATATTGTGCAGGTATTGAATAAAGTAAATGAAATATATTTCTCTTCGTCATTTTAGGTTCGCACATAGTCACAGTAATCTAACCCGTGAAGGTTCGGGTTAGAACATTGATCTTCAGTAACCCATGCTTGTCGTAAGAGGCGACTAACGGGATCGGGTGGTCAGGCTCGCTGACTTGGTTGACACACGTCATCGTATACCAATTGTGCAGATCGATGCACATGCTGTTGATCACTGGATTGTCTGGTCAAGACTCGATTATTTACTGACCGCCGCCATGTAGATGGCATATTGCTGTGTGCGGCGTAAAACTAAACTTGCTCAATCATAGTAAACTAGTCACCCTGACCTCCATTTACGTGATGTGCTGACGAGTTTCATGAACAATATCTGGATTAAATACTTAGAAAAATGGATTAGCTGACAGAGCAAACATTGCGTTATCCTAATGACCATATGCACCTGTAGCAAACTTAATTTCCCCCTCTGAAAAGGGAGGTCTGCTACTTTCATAAACCGACGTATCGACGGTAGGGAGAGGTTGCTATTCTAAGGTTCGCCGAGATTATGTTTGTCAGCAACATACAAGTCATCATTGGTTTCACTAAAGCAGCAAGCGCCGTTCATCTGTTCGGGATGTCCTCCCTCATCAAACTGACACGCCGAGACGTAACTACAATACTGTGTCGTTAAACCAACTCACTGTTAAACCTATTAAACTGAATATCTTGGATGAACAGAAATGGTTTATTGATTTGTGGAATGATAAAGGTAATGCAACAAATGGAAACAAGCTTAGGACCTATCGACTGTTTAAGAAGGATTTATGCCCTGAACCCTATGTAACCCATACGATGTCAAGACACCACCGCAAGTCCTTCATACGACTGACAGCCTGCAGTCTCCCACTGTGCATCGAGACTGGTAGATTCGCTAAGCCGCCTATCCCGCTACATGACAGAGTTTGTCCACTCTGCCCCCTATATATCGAGGATGACGCCCACTTCACCATCACGTGCCCGCTGTACTCAGATATTATGTACGTCGTTTTTAAATTGGCCCTGAAAATAGATGATGCTTTTATGCAGAAAAAAACAAAGAAAAATATATTTGTTTAATGCAAAATCCTCAATGCCACCTTCTACTTGCTTCCAAAGTGCATCTTATGGTGAAAAGAAGAACCTCACTTTTGATATAGTATTTTAATATGCTTATATCCATGTGTTTTGTGTGTCTGTTCATGTGGGATATATGTGTGTGGAAGGTGTGCAGAGTGCGATAAAGCAAAAAGCAGCCTGAGTGTGTGCAGTGAACTATGTGTGTATATGTATGTGTATGTATGTGTGTACTATTTATGCATATATGTGTGTACCTGTATATGTATGCATGTGTGTACCTGTGTATGTTTGTATGTGTGCACCTATGTATGTATGTATGTATGTATGTATATATGTGTGTGTATGTGTATGTATGTATGTGCGCGTGAGTACGTTATTGCGTATGTACGTGTACATGTTTGTGCGAGAATGTCATAGCGTGAGAGTGTAATAGCGTAACCCTGTGATTGTGTATGTGAGTGCGTGATTGTACGATGTGTGTGAATGCAGGATTGCGTGAGGGGTTGAGTGAGTGCATAATTGCGTGTGAGTGTGCACGTTTACGTCAATATGGTGAAGTGCTTTTATAACTTTTGTGTGATTAAAATATCATGTGATTAATCTGGAATGTATGTAATGGTGTGTTTTATTTGTATTCTCTTATTGTATTGTATTACTGTGATAATGCTTGTGATTTAAGTGTCTCATAGGCCAAATGGCCGGGTGCTTTTTGTGTTTAATGTATGTCTGTAATGTAATGTACTGTATTTTATTGCAAAAGCACGTGACACTTTAATAAACATTTTCTCTCCCTATCACTGGATACTCACAGAAACCAATACACTCGTCACCACCGTCATCACATCACGGAAACACACAAGTGATCATGACGAGAACACTCAGTAACATTATATATGTTACATGTACAGTTAACCACCGTTGTGTCGAACTCTGATCTCTCGATCACTCTGATAAGTCCGTATTTAGTCATTCTTCTTTTGTTGTCTCTGGCACAAAATAAGTCGGAGTGCTTTTCTAAGCAGCTATCAGGAAAAGAGGTAATTGAATGAACCGCCCATAAAATAACCAATGTCTGACTGTAACTTCAGTTGACATGACAATCAGTGATAACAGTTTACTGTTGTTTTTTGTTTTTATTGTAGAAATACGAAATTTATCCCCTCACATCTTTTACAACAGCAATACATTCCCCAAAATGGCTTGCTTAACCGTAATTGTTATATATTTTAAATCACACGTTCTGGGTTGTTTTAACATTTGTAATTGGAAATGTGTGCTGATAACATGGCTAGCTTAACCAGCTAATATTCCGGGTTAATGAAGCCAAACAGACCAACCGCTGTCACAAAATGATGGATGGTTGTATGGATGTAGATTTAAAAAACACAAAAATCTGACACAATGTCGTCCAGTCACAGCTGCCAGATGAGTCAGTCTGCACTGAAGGCAACCCAAACTGTTTGTTGTCCTACTGATTCTGATTTGATCTAGTAGAACCTTACATCACTATCAGGCGTCATCACTAAAGTGGAAATGACTGGCCGTTATTCCAAATCCTCATAAATATTACTCATGCGTGATGATTTTTAATGAAATGTTTAAAAAACCCAGACTACAGTCAATTTAAATTGTCAAACATCATACATGGCAATCCCATTTACTTGGCAAGTTCATTCCAAGTGCATTTAACCTTCAGCAGCTTTCGGTGTCCAGACAAATGTACGACGGCATTCGTATTATTACAATGTAAAATATATATATATTGCAGCTGTAAGTTTGTACTTCTGAAACTAAATTTAAGCTGAAGTCCACGTTGACAGTTCAACTTCGCTATCGCTCGTTATATAATGTATGTTTAGGGGAGAAACGAAAATTGTTTGTTATATATGTGTTGCCGTGTTAGCAATTCACACAACTCATTCTGACGTTGTACATTACAAATATTCAGACGCCTATTCCCGCCTTATGTCTTGAAACGTTCATGCAACAATTGACGGACAAAAAGTGAGTGAATGTTTATCGTCATATCGGCAAATTTTCAGCCATATCGTGACGAGAACAATGAACTATCATATCAAGGATCAATAAGATAAGAAATAAAAATGAACTGTTAACGATGAACAGTAAGGCGACTAGTGTATCACAGATACAGATATAAAACTAGCAAGTAATTCAAAACTTAAATTACAATGCAAGACAATACAATATGAAAAATGGGCTATAGATTGCCAACAACTGAAGGCAGATATCCGTGCTAGAGATCATGGGTCCTTATATAACTTTTGCTACCTGCATAGACGCTAGCCGGATTCACATCATCCCTTCAGCCGTTGGCGATTGGACCCATGAAGATCCGGGGTAGAATAGGTCTTCAGCAACCCATGTGCTTGCCATAAAAGGCGACTATGCTTGTCGTAAGAGGCGACTAACGGGATCGGGTGGTCAGTTTCGCTGACTTGGTTGACACATGTCATCGGTTCCCAATGGCGCAGATCGATGCTCATGCTGTCGATCACTGGATTGTCTGGTCCAGACTCGATTATTTACAGACCGCCGCCATATAGCTGGGATATTGCTGAATGCGGCGTAAAACTAAACTCACTCACTCACTCCGTTGGCGATTGTAGTCATTATAAAGACACATATTCTGCAATTACAATACGTAGTATGAAAAATACTATGAATGAAATTGGACTTACATAGCCTCTCAGGGGGACAATCGCTTTTACGCTACTTCAACAGCCTTTGAAGGTATTGCCACTAACAGTCGCCAGTTAATTGTTTATTCTACCAAATTGAAATACATTTATTAGTTATAATACATAATCAAAAATTATCAATTAAATCAATTTCTTTTCAAAAGGCAATAATTAAATGAGAACTTACATCATCTACAGGTTCCTTCACACTTATGAAATGTCGCGAGCAATTTTATTGCACTCATTAGGGGCGGTGGAGTAGCCTAATGGTTAAAGCGTTGGCTCGTCACGCCGAAGACCCGGGTTCGAATCCCCACATGGGTACAATGTGTGAAGCCCATTTCTGGTGTCCCCCGCCGTGATGTTACTGGAATATTGCTAAAAGCGGCGTAAAACCAAACTCAGTCAGTATTGCACTCATTAAGTTACAAGCAACTGTGTCTGTGCGTGCGTGTGCGTGTTCATGATTGTGTACTTCTATTTGCTAGTCATGTAGAGGCGTCGATTTAACCATATACAAAAACAAACAGAATAAAATATTTAAATAAAAGTAGAAATATTTTTAGAAACCCAAATCTTATTATATGCTTAAAACATAGTGGATCAAAAACAGCTTTGTTTTCATATATTGCTTTTGCTCGACGTCTATCTTTGTTTAAGTATTCTTGTCGAATTCGCTATATAAAAATTATCTTGAAACCACACAAGTAAGACAGGTTTAATGAAATACAACAACATTGGCTACAGTTTTCGTTTACACGTTGTTTTGTGCATAACTCCTCATGAAGAATTGTCCTGACTCAGAACCATCATTAACGTAAGAGGCCGGGAAGGAGATAACAGTATCCTGAAGAAGTTCACTGACCTTTAATGGGAGATGGCAGTGGTGATGTGGCAGACCATTGCCTCTGTATAAACACTTGCCACAACTTGACTTCAGATTGATAAGAAAGGTGAAACAAATTGCACATATCGGGCAACTGTCAAGATGTGTTAGAAGGGTTATCGGGGACACTGGCCACAGAACAGCTGAGTCTTTGCAAGACAGTACGTGTTTGACGTTTATTGCACATATTTGTTAAATAAAAAAATATGGACAAAGCCCATTCCATTTCCAAAGAAATCCATGATACGAGTTAATTGTACGATTCTTCTCATCTCAGTATATGTTACTGAATCACTTCTCGGTGGTGATTACAACAGGTGTTTGGAAATGGGTGATCGTATCCACGCTATGCCATGTGTTAACCTCGAAACAATGGATAACGTAAGGATTGCTGCTACTAGTTTTTACCAACATCATGTAACAAATCCATTGATTTGAATTTTTTTTACAAACACTCATAATGATAAGATTGTTTATTGTAGACATGTGTGACGCTATAGATGCTTCTAAAGTGGATAAATATACAACTGAGGTCACCCACCAACACTGATTTTAGAGAGAATCTCTACACACGTGAACTCGTACTTGCAAAGAATTTGTCCCTACATCACAAATGGGACGGTTCACTCATATAGTATTCCTGTGCGGTTTTCCATGAATAAATGAATTTATTACTTAATATTTGATCATCAACTGATAACGCGTCCGTATCACAAACACAATGAATTATGAATTATTATCAATGAATTATGGATAACAGAACATAACACGTTATGTATCACTCCGACTGTATGACAATTACAATGTAAAAACACACATAGCTATTAGTCTCTATTTTAAGACACCCGCAAATGTATAAGAATTCTCTCATCAACAGCGAACATCCAGACAGCTGATGTCTTCCTAAAATTAACAATGTAAGTCTTAAGGCAGCTGTCTACACATCTCCCCCTGCAAGAATAAGACTGTTATGCACCAGTGTGGATTTATGTAATCGTCTTGTCAGAAAGAACAGGTTTCTTAAACCATACACATCTGCATGCCGTGTTTAGTTTACTGTAGGTAATTATCACTTCATATATTCCAATGCAACCAACTAATATAGAATCACAAATGCATCGGACAACAGCAGAATGAAGAGCTCTTGTTTTGCAAGATAGGAATTGGCTATGTTTTCACGGCCAACGTTTCTTGCATAGTCTGATGGAGATCTTATTTCTATCCTCTACTGAATTTCTTGAAGATTTTCTTTTGAGGCCATAAAGTCAAGTAATTCAATTCTAAACAAAACATCACCGACGAAACAGCATTTAATCATGCTTCATATTTTCAGACGTTTTTATCGAATGAATCAATACTTTACTTTGACTTGCTCAGCAAAAGATGTTAATTTACACGGGGAACACACTCTTTCATCCTTTTGGTAGACAATGCTCGAAATAAGACATTTATAATGTTTTTAGTTCAACTTTTCAAGCTTTGAAAATAGATCTTAATGCTTTGGAGACAAAACACCATCTTGAAATTGCGTAGGGAGAGTAGCATTCCATGAAAACAATAGGACAATTTTGTATAAAGAGATGGTAATTTAGGTAGAAAAAACCCAGCCTACTCAATCTTAACTTTGAACACTACTTTCCCTTTCAGGGTTGACAATTATGCCAATAACTTAATATTTTATTTATTTTTATTTCTATCTTTTTTTCGGCTCCTATATGTAACTCCTCGCTCGATGTTTCTTGGGGGCAAGCGTTTGACGCTCAATATCATCCAACGTTTAATAGCTGTAAACCTAGTAATGACGCTCCCTCTACATGCACTACTTTTAGATGACAGTCCAACGGTAAATCAATATTTATGACCTTTTTGAGTATGCAGTAGCAACATTAACTGTGCTTTCGTTGCCAATGAAACTTTCAAAAGCATAAATTTACTTCTTTTTGTGAACTGTATGCCTTGGTAATTATGATTGTAGTAAGTAACCATATGTCGAATTGACGGATGTATCGAACTGTTTTTGTCCCGATCACTTGCAGTATATTTTGGCCGATATCCGTTGACGAAATAAGTGAAAACAAGCTGAATGTAGTCCTCCTACTTGATAGTAGCTAAAGTTAGCCAGTGTGCAATACTTAACTTGCATCCCAATTCGTACACCATCTTCTTACATCGAGGGCATTGCATCCACATTCCGTCATAATAACAACCGTGATGCAATCGCCACCAAGGTTTCTAGTTTGGAGTGACTTCACCACTTCAATCTCTCTTTTCACAACGAGGAGAGCTCTATGGATATACCACTTCTTTAATATAATATGAGCGACGTTTCGGTGTTTTTCTCCTGTCTGTCATATCACTGGCTTCCTCCCAATAATCCCCCATAGCTTACTCTGTGTAACAATTGCCTTCTTGTGTAAACATCCTCCAACATTGTACATCAACATCAATAATTGTGCAAACACCAATCACTTACTGTTCAACTTTACTATGTATATATATACCTTGCCTCTAGTATTGTACATCATTTGCTTGATAACGGTGTTAGTAGCTACACCGAAACGTCGCTCATATTATATTTACGAAGTTGTATATCCATAGAAGTCTCCTCGTTGTTCATCACACCAACTTCTAAATGCCAATCAAACAAGATCTCTTCTCACCAAAGTGTGAGTGGGTGTGTAATTTAGTTTTACGCAACACTCTGGCAATATTCCAGCTATAATGGGGCGGTCTGTACATCATCGAATCTGGACCAGACAATCCAGTGATGAACAGCATGAACATCAATCTACGCAACTGGGATACGAAGACATGTGTCAACCAAGTCAGCGAGCCTGACTACCCGATCTCGTTAGTCGCCTCTTACGACAAGCATGGATTGCTGAAGACCAATTCTAACCCGGATCTTTACGTGTCTCTGCAGAACACATTAGTATGTAGCCTCCTGTAGAAGACTCGGCAATCGTTGATAAATCTCAAATAGTCCTTGACGTTCAATATTTGAACAAGATATAACGAAAACATTATTCCACGCAATCACATTTACGTCAAAACACATGAAAACAAGAAAAGGAATATGGCTTTTCTTTCCATGCATGCTATTTTTCTGAGAAGACTCTTACCGTGTAATTGATTATGATTAATATACTGACTCGCAATGAAAACATAACTGATTTTGATGTGCACTAAAGTGACAAAAAACAGAGTTTTGGATGGAAAATCATTTTCAGTTTATGACATGGGAAGTAAGCAATGATTATGGCTTTGAAAAAGGTGGAGATCAGCAAATGAGAGTGGTACAGATAAGGTCAAACAAGGTCACCTCTTTAAACCCCTGGTGCAATGAGTCACAGAGGCGAGCAATGAAGGCCATGGTAATGTTCCTCCATTCTTGCTGTAAGGCCAGTCTGAGATCTGCGACGTTGGCTGGCGGTGGCTGACGTCGATAAACACTTCTCCCCAGTTCATCCCACAAATGCTCAATAGTATTGAGATCTGATGAATACGCTGGCCAGTCCATCACATTAATTCCAGCTTGCTGAATGAATGCTTGTGTCACCCTGGCGGCATGAAGACGAGCGTTGTCACGTGGACGTCGAGGGCGTTGGTGACGGCGCAGCAAAGGAACCACTACGGGCCTCAGGACTTCATCCACATAACGCTGTGCAGTCAGATTGCCTTGGATGACAAGCAGATCACTCCTGAAACGTGCGTTGATGGCCCCCCAAACCATTACACCATCACCACCAAATCACGATTTCTCTGTCTGACACATGGGCCTGCATAACGTTCCCCACGACGTCTGTAAACACGCTGTCATCCATCCACAAATGACACACAATACCGTGACTCGTCTGGAAAGACGAGCCTGACCACCCTTTCCCGCTAGTCGCCTCTTACGACAAGCATGGGTTACTCCAAGTTGGTGGCTGCATGTAGCTTCATGACCTTTAACCCGGCATTAAAGGCACAATGTCACACATTTTCGACAATATTTTGGCCTATATTATATAGTATTGGGGCACACTCACTCACTTTAGCTTTCTATTGATGCAATAAAAGTCGTATTATCCCTTACAGTTGGCCTGAAATCGATAATTGAAACTTCGAGGCGAACAGCTTCCAAACAGAGAACAGAATGTAAACAATTGCCCTGTACATCGAAAACTGTCGCAGGCGGTGTTGTCGGTGTTTGCCGAACTGGTTTCAATCACAAGTTGTGCGAAGGATATATGTACAAATCGCTCCAAGTGACATAGCTCGTTGCATTAATTCATTCGAACTTATTAATTTAATATTGTAATCTAAATGCGTAATTGTGTTTGGAATAAAATTATATGGTAGTTTCCGTCAGGATTCATAGTTATTATTGAGAGAATTACATTATTTATTTTTAGAGAAGTGTGGTATGATATAATGCCTTTAAAACCAATTCTGTGTTCGAAAGTTTCGACATTTTTCAAAACTGGGCTGAAGATATTATACCTGGATAAACAAGGTTCAAATGACACACTCTCAGGAATAGCAAACTGCTTAAAAATGTTGTTATCAATATGTTGGCCGATTAACTAGTCTGGCCCAGTATACAACAATCACACGCAATTTTCCCATTATAACCAGTGCAATAGAGACAAAAACGCCATGTATACGTAGAGACTGTAGAACAGAATTAGCGAATGGCTTCGTTTTTATTTATACGTTGACCCAGTAATTTTCTCTGACGCAATACAAAGCGATTTTCCCATTACATCGAGTAACTTAAGAGGCAAAGATTCGTGTATAAGAAGATACCATTTCTATTCCGATAAAATATCCAGGCAGATGACATAGTGTGCTAATCTCTATTAAATCTAAAACTCATTACATGTATCCCACAGGCGTTGGTTTTGTTCAAAGGCGCTTTGAGAGTGACTCCATGACTTCATGTTTTTGAGGTAAAATTATTTGCTCCAAGCTGACATACAAGCAGCGTCCAGTATTCTTTCAGTGACCCGGGAGTATATGGGTACCAGACAGAAATCTCTTCTTTTCTTTTATTCACGCCCTTCAGGGTTTTTCATCTGGGCAATTTTAGAGAGGTCATTACAAAGTAATTAAAGGTCTTTTCTCGATTTCAAATACCAGTGAGGTGAGTTGAAATTGGGTTTAACGTCGTGCTTGAGAAGATTTAGCTCATATGACGACGTGCATGCGTGGACTTAAGCTGGTTTTATAGCGCTAGCCCACTGAGATACCATGCCGCAGTGAAGCATGAATACCCCACTCAGACACATTATACTAACTCCGAGCCGACCAGTCCTTGTTGTACCCATTAAGGCCGAGCGCCAGAAAGGGACCAACAAGTACCATATTTTAACGTCTTTTGGTATGACGCGGTCGGGGATCGAACCCGCGACCTTCCGCGCTCCAGGGGGGACGTTCTAACCACTACACCACGGAGGCGGTTATTTCAAATACCGACTTGGCGAGCTGTTTCGTAAGCAAAGCAAGAAATCAATCTTCTGGTCGCTGTAGCGGCGAGTGATTATAGTATGTATGGATTTTAAGATGCCTTGGTATTAAAAGAAGCCAAGCGCGGAATCTGGCCCTGTCGGGTATTGAGAGCGTTCGATATGTATCACAGAACTCTCATCACCGTCAAGATAATCAATCAGACTGACCTAAACTGCTGATCTCATGGCAATATATGTGGAATTTGACTGCCGATTGGCATAAAGCGGCACTGAATCGGAGATCCGAATCACAGTAGGCCTTGAAATAGTTGAACAAGACACTGATGACATTGGCGGTAGACCACACACTCACAAACATATTTCACAGTTTAAGAAGAGACTGGTCACAAATGCCAAATTTCTGTGTTCATGATCTGGTACAATGGTTCGAATCCCATCTACTCAGTTTCCATTATCTCATGAGCTGTGACATATCCTGAACATTATGATTGCCCAGGGTCTGTTTTAACACCACTTTGGGTGGTCCCCAAAGGGGCTTAAAGTACTGTAAAATTATTGTCCTCCTGAGAGGGTACGTAAGTCCCAAAACATTCAAGGTAAATTTATTCTTACCACCTTTTTGTTCGTAGAATATGTGTCATGTTCAATAAATGGCTAGATTTAACTGAGTTGCTAACGGCTGATGGGATGGTTTAAATCCAGCTAGGGTCCATGCAGGAAGCAAATGTACTGTAAGTACACACTCAGTTAGTCACACACACTCAGTCATTCAGTCAGTCGCTCAGTTAGTCGCTCAGTCAAAGTGACCTCAGTCTCTCACACATTCAATCAGTCACTCAGTCATTCACTCACTCACTCACTCACTCACTCATGTAATTGTACTCGACCTACCTGTATAACTCTGAGAAAATCCAGTGAACCTTTCACTTGGACCCTTCAACTGGCAAGTGCTGTTCACACTGAGCCCTCGTTCTCTATCTATTATATTTAGTCAAGCATCAGCACAATGGCAGCAAGTACACATGAACGAGTTAATGTCCTCAAATCTATTTTTCAGCTTCATAAATCCGGTCAATGGCCCGTTTTGTGATGATGTCCTTTTCACTAACGATGTTCAGTTGGGTATACATTCGATGCCATATCAATTTCCAATCAGTAATGTTCGACACCAGTTTTATGTATGACACGAGCCCAGTGACATAATGACAGACTTGTCTCGCCGTGATTACAGCAGAAGAAGTGACAACATTAAAGAGTTGACTGTTCAGTCAATGTAACCTTAAGGTGCAGGTATTGCCATTCAAGTACCACCCTTCATCCCATACCTGGGAATATATACTAGCCACTAGGTAGGTTGTACTACAGCTGTATCAGTTCGCCTGATGTCACAACTCGTCTCAACGAAACATGTTATATTTGGGACAGCACTTTCTTAGGAAAAAACAAATTCTAAACCTTTGTGGGTTGAGTCCCAACCGGGATTCAAACCCACACGCTCAGAGTCACGCACCTAATCACCAACACGCAAAGTCAGCCGCCTAACCTGCTCAGCCACCGCGACTCCACAAAAAAGGAAGTCGGACAACTGGTAGTTTAGACTGCGGACGTTGTGTATCCCTCTGATAAGTGTAAATTGGCACGGCTCCCACGGCCGAAAGCTATCATTACACAATGCCATTTAGAAAGTGGTCAAATGTAACATATGTTACGTTTGGGATTACGCTTTCGTAGTTAAGTCAACGAGCAAACTAATGGTCGACAGTGTAGAGACTAGCAATTGGTTGATATCGTAACCAATAATTATTTGTAGGAGACTATAATCAGACATACATCGGCACTTGGGACATATTCTGCGTTGAATCCCCTTGCAAATATATCACTTTTATTACATACATGTGAGGCGGTGGGAACGATTAGTACTTAAAGTGTTCGCTTGTCACACCTTAGGGCCGGGATCCTCTTCCCAACATGGGTACAAATGTAATGCCCATTTCTAGTGACCCCCGCCTTTAATTGCCAGGATATTGCTAAAAGCGGCGTAAAACCATACTCACTCACCCACTCATACACAGCAAGGTTACAGACGTTCTCCATGTTCAGTTTGGCATGTGTATACTAATTACTTTTTAGGAAAATTGTGTGAGCGTTGATATGGGCAGGGTAACACACGGTAATCCTTTTCGCGAACACCCGGTGTTGTCACGGATTTTCAGTGATCAGTTCATATAACCGCGTCGGCTAATGTTCCCTTTACACCAAAACGAATTTGTATCTGTGTAAAGTCATGAGTGGGCATTCTTCTGCACTGACGTTTATCTGCACTGACGTTTTATATTGATAAACTATCTTAGGAAATAGAATGATATAAATTAATCAAATATATTGCACATTTAACATGTTGCACAAACAAACACATACTTAGACACACACATTCTCTCTCACATACCATCTCTCTCACACATTACACACACACTCCTCCATAACACGAAGACGTACACACATACACTCCTGTCTCCCACAGACCCGTGAAGATCCGGGGTAGAATAGGTCTTCAGCAACCCATACTTGCCACAAAAGGCGACTATGCTTGTCGTAAGAGGCGACTAACGGGATTGGGTGGTCAGGCTTGCTTACTTGGTTGAAACATGTCAACGGTTCCAAATTGCGCAGATCGATGCTCATGCTGTTGATCACTGGATTGTCTGGTCCAGACTCGATATAGCTGGAATATTGCTGAGTGCGGCGTAAAACTAAACTCACTCACTCACTTCTGTCTCCCACGCTCTCAGCACAACGGTTGTCATTTACGCGTCATTCCATTACTGGGGTACGTAAGTCCCCAAACTTTCAAAGTCAAATGTAAACTTACCAGAATTTATAAACGTAGCATATTTGATTATTTTAAATTTCGGCTAAATTTTCGTACCTGTCTATGCCATCCATCATGTTGGTACAAGGCCTACATCACTTCGGGCTTTCTCGCCAAGGTGGTAGAACGCCTACATCACTTCGGGCTTTCTCATCAAGGTGGTACAAGGCCTGCATCACTTCAGGCTTTCTCACCAAGGTGGTACAAGGCCTGCATCACTTCAGGCTTTCTCACCAAGGCGGTACAAAGCCGACATCACTTCAGGCTTTCTCACCAAGGTGCTACAAGGCCTGCATCACTTCGGGCTTTCTCACCAAGGTGCTACAAGGCCTGCATCACTTCGGGCTTTCTCACCAAGGTGGTACAAGGCCTGCATCACTTCAGGCTTTCTCACCAAGGTGGTACAAGGCCTGCATCACTTCGGGCTTTCTCACCAAGGTGCTACAAGGCCTACATCACTTCGGGCTTTCTCGCCAAGGTGGTAGAACGCCTATATCACTTCGTGCTTTCTCACCAAGGTGGTACAAGGCCTGCATCACTTCGGGCTTTCTCGCCAAGGTGGTAGAACGCCTGCATCACTTCGGGCTTTCTCACCAAGGTGGTACAAGGCCTGCATCACTTCGGGCTTTCTCGCCAAGGTGGTAGAACGCCTGCATCACTTCGGGCTTTCTCACCAAGGCGGTACAAGGTCTGCATCACTTCGGGCTTCTCACCAAGGTGGTACAAGGCCTCCATGACTTCAGGCTTTCTCACCAAGGTGGTACAAGGCCTGCATCACTTCGGGCTTTCTCACCAAGGTGGTACAAGGCCTGCATCACTTTGGGCTTTCTCACCAAGGTGGTACAAGGTCTGCATCACTTCAAGCTTTCTCACCAAGGTGCTACAAGGCCTGCATCACTTCAGGCTTTCTCACCAAGGTGGTACAAGGCCTGCATCACTTCAGGCTTTCTCACCAAGGTGGTACAAGGCCTGCTTCACTTCAGGCTTTCTCACCAAGGTGCTACAAGGCCTGCATCACTTTGGGCTTTCTCACCAAGGTTGTAGAAGGCCTGCATCACTTCAGGCTTTCTCACCAAGGTGGTACAAGGCCTGCATCACTTCAGGCTTTCTCACCAAGGTGGTACAAGGCCTGCATCACTTCAGGCTTTCTCACCAAGGTGGTACAAGGCCTGCATCACTTCAGGCTTTCTCACCAAGGTGGTACAAGGCCTGCATCACTTTGGGCTTTCTCACCAAGGTTGTAGAAGGCCTGCATCACTTCAGGCTTTCTCACCAAGGTGGTACAAGGCCTGCTTCACTTCAGGCTTTCTCACCAAGGTGCTACAAGGCCTGCTTCACTTCAGGCTTTGTCACCAAGGTGGTACAAGGCCTGCTTCACTTCAGGCTTTCTCACCAAGGTGCTACAAGTCCTGCATCACTTCGGGCTTTCTCTCCAAGGTGCTACAAGGCCTGCATCACTTCAGGCTTTCTCTCCAAGGTGGTACAAGGCCTGCATCACTTCAGGCTTTCT
Source organism: Haliotis rubra (assembly GCF_003918875.1). Lineage (NCBI taxonomy): Eukaryota > Metazoa > Mollusca > Gastropoda > Lepetellida > Haliotidae > Haliotis > Haliotis rubra. The sequence goes on along the minus strand of NW_025767251.1, from coordinate 655,966 downwards.
CACCAAGGTGGTACAAGGCCTGCATCACTTCAGGCTTTCTCACCAAGGTGGTACAAGGCCTGCATCACTTCAGGCTTTCTCACCAAGGTGGTACAAGGCCTGCATCACTTCGGGCTTTCTCACCAAGGTGGTACAAGGCCTGCATCACTTCAGGCTTTCTCACCAAGGTGGTACAAGGCCTGCATCACTTCGGGCTTTCTCACCAAGGTGCTACAAGGCCTGCATCACTTCAGGCTTTCTCACCAAGGTGGTACAAGGCCTCCATGACTTCAGGCTTTCTCACCAAGGTGGTACAAGACCTGCTTCACGTCAGGCTTTCTCATCAAGGTGGTACAAGGCCTGCTTCACTTCAGGCTTTCTCACCAAGGTGCTACAAGGCCTGCATCACTTCAGGCTTTCTCTCCAAGGTGCTACAAGGCCTGCATCACTTCAGGCTTTCTCTCCAAGGTGGTACAAGGCCTGCATCACTTCAGGCTTTCTCTCCAAGGTGGTACAAGGCCTGCATCACTTCAGGCTTTCTCTCCAAGGTGCTACAAGGTCTGCATCACTTTGGGCTTTCTCTCCAAGGTGGTACAAGACCTGCATCACTTCAGGCTTTCTCACCAAGGTGGTTCAAGGCCTGCATCACTTCAGGCTTTCTCTCCAAGGTGGTACAAGACCTGCTTCACTTCAGGCTTTCTCACCAAGGTGGTTCAAGGCCTGCTTCACTTCAGGCTTTCTCACCAAGGTGGTACAAGGCCTGCATCACTTCGGGCTTTCTCACCAAGGTGGTACAAGGCCTGCATCACTTCGGGCTTTCTCTCCAAAGTGGTGCAAGGCCTGCTTCAGATCGGGCTTTCTCACCAAGGTGCTACAAGGCCTGCATCACTTCAGGCTTTCTCACCAAGGTGCTACAAGGCCTGCATCACTTCAGGCTTTCTCACCAAGGTGCTACAAGGCCTGCTTCACTTCAGGCTTTCTCACCAAGGTGCTACAAGGCCTGCTTCACTTCAGGCTTTCTCACCAAGGTGGTACAAGGCCTGCTTCACTTCAGGCTTTCTCACCAAGGTGCTACAAGGCCTGCATCACTTCGGGCTTTCTCTCCAAGGTGCTACAAGGCCTGCATCACTTCAGGCTTTCTCTCCAAGGTGGTACAAGGCCTCCATGACTTCAGGCTTTCTCACCAAGGTGGTACAAGGCCTGCATCACTTCAGGCTTTCTCACCAAGGTGGTTCAAGGCCTGCATCACTTCAGGCTTTCTCACCAAGGTGGTACAAGGCCTGCATCACTTCGGGCTTTCTCACCAAGGTGGTACAAGGCCTGCATCACTTCAGGCTTTCTCACCAAGGTGGTACAAGGCCTGCATCACTTCGGGCTTTCTCACCAAGGTGGTACAAGGCCTGCATCACTTCAGGCTTTCTCACCAAGGTGGTACAAGGCCTGCATCACTTCAGGCTTTCTCACCAAGGTGGTACAAGGCCTGCATCACGTCAGGCTTTCTCATCAAGGTGGTACAAGGCCTGCATCACTTCAGGCTTTCTCACCAAGGTGGTACAAGGCCTGCATCACTTCAGGCTTTCTCTCCAAGGTGCTACAAGGCCTGCATCACTTCAGGCTTTCTCTCCAAGGTGGTACAAGGCCTGCATCACTTCAGGCTTTCTCTCAAAGGGTGGTACAAGGCCTGCATCACTTCAGGCTTTCTCTCCAAGGTGGTACAAGGCCTGCATCACTTCAGGCTTTCTCTCCAAGGTGGTACAAGGCCTGCATCACTTCAGGCTTTCTCACCAAGGTGGTCACTTCAAGGCCTGCATCACTTCAGGCTTTCTCTCTCCAAGGTGGTACAAGATCCTGCTTCACTTCAGGCTTTCTCCCCAGGTGGTTCAAGGCCTGCTTCACTTCAGGCTTTCTCACCAAGGTGGTACAAGGCCTGCATCACTTCAGGCTTTCTCACCAAGGTGGTACAAGGCCTGCATCACTTCGGGCTTTCTCTCCAAGTGGTACAAGGCCTGCATCACTTCGGGCTTTCTCACCAAGGTGCTACAAGGCCTGCATCGCATTCACTTTCAAGGTGGTACAAGGCCTGCATCACTTCAGGCTTTCTCACCAAGATGGTACAAGGCCTGCATCACTTCAGGCTTTCTCACCAAGGTGGTTCAAGGCCTGCATCACTTCAGGCTTTCTCTCCAAGGTGGTACAAGACCTGCTTCACTTCAGGCTTTCTCACCAAGGTGGTTCAAGGCCTGCTTCACTTCAGGCTTTCTCACCAAGGTGGTACAAGGCCTGCATCACTTCGGGCTTTCTCACCAAGGTGCTACAAGGCCTGCATCACTTCAGGCTTTCTCACCAAGGTGCTACAAGGCCTGCATCACTTCAGGCTTTCTCACCAAGGTGCTACAAGGCCTGCATCACTTCAGGCTTTCTCACCAAAGTTGTACAAGGCCTGCATCACTTCGGGCTTTCTCACTGAGCTGACACGCTGGAAGATTGCCTAACGCAGCGTTAAGCCCAGCACACACCCCTCACTTCATTAATACTTATCACCACGACCTTGTGACCATAAATGCATTTTCTCCACAATGCTTGAGATACATCTCGGCTATATTAACTCTACCATCTTCATCAGCAATCATCTCGTCCCGTTTTGAAAACATACATAATTCAATAATGGTCTCTGCTCATCGTTAGAACACAAGAGTGGCGTTATAGCCGCTGTAGATCACAACAGTTGTCTGTGTTCACGGAACATGACAGCATCGCACTAGTCTTCTTGACATATTTTGTCTGGCGGTGTCAGGGAGGTGTTGATGATGAGGGTGTGTGTACTTGATGCTCTGCTGTTTCAGATGCTGCTCATATCTAATGTGTCTCCCATCAATCTTCGCGGGAACGTGAACCGAGTTTGATTTATAGCCCACTTGATTGAGTTCTCCACAAATAATTGAGATGTAATAGTCTAAACTGGGTGTTGTAATCAGAGTAATAGACTGCCATTATGATGTTAGGGTATACGATTCATTCGGACACTTTAAAAAACCGACCGCCTCCGTGGTGTAGTGGTAAGAGCGTCCGCCCGGAGAGCGGAAGGTCGCGGGTTCGATCCCCGACCGCGTCATACCAAAAGACGTTAAAATATGGTACTTGTTGGTCCCTGCCTGGCGTTCGGCATTAATGGGTACAACAAGGACTGGTCGGCTCGGAGTCAGTATAATGTGTCTGAGTGCGGTATTCATGCTTCATTGCGGCATGGTATCTCAGTGGGCTAGCACTATAAAACCTGCTTAAGTCTGGGCTAGTACAAGCAGCCGCACATACACATACACACGCATGCACGTCGTCATATGAGCGAAATATTCTCAAGCACGACGTTAAATCCAATTTCACCTCACCTCACCTTAAAAAACCATACCACTGTAATTTATTAAAATAGCTATTTTTCCGATCGGTAGTGTGTCATGCAGACCCGGAAAGAAATATATCCCAGAAAGTCCATGCAAATGTTAATATGAAGCAAGAATTGCATTTATCACAGTTATAGTTCGAAAGAGTTTTTTTCTTTTTCATTATATTTTATGATTATAATTTAGGGACTGTTTATTCTGTAAAATATGTTAATTTCAGAGATCAGATGATAGTCTATCCAATCGGGGAAAGGTATTTAATAGGGATTGAAGGAATTTGAAGGCACGTTGCTCTGCTTAAAATCTGCTGTAAGAGCAAGACGGCGTTGGTTTGTTTTAACGTCGTTTGGCCAAATATTTCGGTCAGTATCGTGTGTTAGATTTATGTGAAAGAAAGCTGGTAGTCTTGGACGTTTACCATTGTCGGTTTGTCTTAAATGGACATTACGTCATCTCAGAGCACGCACGTCCAAATATAAGTACAATGCCCTTCAACGTGACGTTAAAACCCATTTCGTCTAATCAATTAAACGTCAAGCTACAGAAGTAGTTCTGATGAAGGGTCTTTTTTTTGTTTTGTCCTGCCAATTATAGATAAAACAGCCTTTATATGGTTACGTTTATCATAGTAACTATCGTCGTAACGTGATCAGAAGAACGTTGTAGAAGTCCTTTACTTGGACGGTGTTTTGTGCTTGTGTATGAAAAGATAAACAGGTACAGAAATAGTATAAAGGACAATTGTACTAAACACGGCTCTGTAACTCACTCAGACGTGCAGTCAACGCATTAAAATGCCGAACCCTTGAAGGTCCGGGTTAGAATATTGATCTTCAGTAACCCATGCTTGTCGTAAGAGGCGACTAACGTGATCGGCTGACTCGGTTGACACATGTCATCGGTTCCCAATTGCGTAGATCGATGCTCATGCTGTTGATCACTGGATTATCTGGTCCAGACTCGATTATTTACAGACCGCCGCCATATAGCTGGAATATTGCTGAGTGCGGCGTAAAACTAAACTCACTCACTCACTCACTTAAAGTAGTTTCTGCACAAATTAACTCACTCACTCACTCAAATACAAGGACCCTGTTTCACAAAGCTCTCGTAGCGCTACGACTATCGTACGTCAATGATACAGTACAGGAGGTACGAATGCTACGAGATCTTTGGCTTACGAGAGTTTTGTGAAACGGGGCCCAGGTGTTCGTAAAAAAGGTGACCCTTCCCCACCGGAGGTATCCTTCACAAACACATGCAGAGACACGTCATTTCACGAGAACACGTCACTCCCAGTTACATAGGACATGTTTTTGGTCCCTGGACCTCAAATGTATAAATACAGTCCATAAGTATACCATAAAAAACCCTTGAAAGATTTAACATATGTTATATTTGGGATTACACTTTCTATGTAAAGTACAGATTCTAGTACTTTTGTTGGGTTGAGTCCCATCCGGGATTCGAACCCACACCCTTAGAGTCAGGCACCTAATCGCCAGATAATCCCAAATATAACATATTTTACATTTGAGCACTTTCTAAGTGGCATTGTGTATTTCATATCTTGAAAGATTTACCGAGGCCTTCCTGATCAAATACTTCCCAAAATAATCAGATGGCACCTTTTTAAATCATCCCAATACACCAAATGTTTTCAAATGTAGAATTGATGTGCTGGAACAACATGTTTGACAAACATGAAACGTGGACCACCGATGGTTGAACATAAAACATGAACTCCAGAGAATATCCAGAAACTCAAGAGAAGTCTCTTTTATCCAATAAAACAGATTCCCTTGGGCGTAAAAGGTGACGTAAAACGATGGTGTAGATTCCGAGTCTATTATTGGACATCCGTGGTGACACCAGGTCTTCATCAGTATTCTGTTTTCGTTCAGTTATGCCTATTTTGTTTGTCACACTGAAAATCTATACAGTGATCTCTTTACGAAACCAATGGAACTTGTCTGTTTATGTCCAGTAGTGGGTAAATCAATAGAAAAGAACTGAATTTTTACCAGTGTTAACTTCAAACCACTCATACATACAATACAAGCAGCAATAACAACATAACCTGTACAGGTTATTTATCATAAATTAGAAAACGAAATCACTCAGTACGGTCATGGGCTAGTCTGTTCAAACATTTATATTAATCTAATGTGCCTTAAAACACACAGAAAACACTGCTTCATTTGATCATTTTGGATCATTTCTAAATGTGATGATTATAAACACCTTTACCATGAATATAGAACACCATCAGCACGATATGTGTGTGTGAAGCAGATCTATGGTGTGTCTCCACTGTTTGCTTTTGCTACCCGTGAAGATTCGGGGTAGAATTGATCTTTAGTAACCCATGCTTGTCGTAAGAGGCGACTAACGGGGTCGGGTCGTCAGTCCTCACTGACCTAGTTGACGCATGTCATCGTATCCCAATTGCGTAGATTGAATCACATGCTGTTGATTACGGGATTGTCTGGTCCTGATTATTACAAGCCGCCATTCTTCACTATCACAGAGCCACGCTGGCAGCGTTAAGACACACATTAGGGAACACTAATTTTGTACGCAAACGTTTCTTAAATAAGTTTCCAAACTAACACCCCATAATATCACTTCCCATGCTATGTAGATTATCGTGTAAGTGATCAACCAGCTAAATGCTTGAAGAAATATTAAATTCTTATTACGACGATGTTATTGGCAGAAGATATCAATCTGAAGAAATGACTTTATGAATCGTACTGGAACATGTGTCACCATTGCGTGAAGTCAGATATCTCAAAATCATGTTGAAGGAAATGCCAATCTCTTGTACAGGACTGACCAATATTGGTTTCATTATTACGTCATGGAGTCCTTTTTGACGTGACCATTGATGTGCAATCAATGAATTTGCCTCTAGAGTAGCGAAACTGCTTGCCAATGCTGCACGGGCCACGTTCGGTGTGAAACGCCCGTTTAAAAAATGAATCAAGCGCACGGCGCGATCACAAACCTTGGTTTGGCAAAGAATGCAGAGATAAACGTAATAACGTTAATAAATCCAAACGCAAATACTTTAATTGCAAACATCTCTTAATAAAGCTGAGTACCGCCGGTGTTCTAAAGAGTATAAAAAGTGTATGAACAAGCATATCAAGCAGTATAAAAATGAATTTTGTAAACTGACTAGAGAAAAACAAAAGCATAATCATAAAGAATTTTGGAAAATGCTTACAAAGAGTAAAAGAAATATCTCTAGTGATGCACCTGATATTGATAAATTCTAGGAACATTTTAAATATATAAATGGGAAACAGATTTCAGTTTACCCCGAAATAGACCGCGAAATCATCGAGAAAGGCTACGATGATTACATGCTTAATAAGGATATATCATTTGAAGAAATAGCTTTTGCAATTAAAAATCTTAAACGCAATAAAGCCTCTGGGACTGACCAAATTGAACATGACTATCTTATAGATTCATTTGATCTACATGGTGCTACATATGTTGAATACTTTAACTTGATTTTATCAACGGGAATATTACCTAGCTGACGCATGGTTGACGGGCTCTATCAGTTCTATCTACAAAGGAAAGGGAGATAAATCAGACCCAAACGCATATCGACCAATTATGATACTCAGCTGTTTCGGTAAACTGTTCACAAGTATACTGAATAACAGACTTAACAATTTTCTTGAAATAAATAATATATTAACCCCTGCCCAGGCGGGTTTTAGGAATGACCACTCAACAAATGATAACATCTTTGTAATGAATATGCTCTACCAATTACTAAAAACTAGAAAAAGAAAACTGTTTTGTGCCTTTATTGACTTCTCGAAAACGTTCGATAATGTATGGAGGGTTGGGCTCTGGCATAAGCTACTTAACAATGGAATTAAGGGTAGATTTTTAACTCTTTTTCAAAATATGTATGCTAACATCAACTCGTGTGTACTATCAAACAATAATATGTCAGATTACTTCCCATGCTACTCTGGCGCCAAGGTGAAAACCTTTCCCCACTTTTGTTCTGTTTATTCATAAATGACCTGGACGAATCCTTACTATTGATGGATGTACATCTTTGAGTCTTCCTATCTTCCCAGATACTGATATGAACCTATGTATTTAATTTATGATACTACTTTATGCAGATGCCACAGTCCTTTTCGCTGATTCAGCCCCTGAACGTCAACGTACTCTTAACTCAGTCCATAGATATTGTAACATGTGGCATCTAGAAGTAAATCTAGATAAAACAAAAGTACTTATATCTGGGAGCGGTCCAGCAAAATACTCTAAGCTAAAGTTCTATTATGGAAATATTTTGATTGATATTGCAGATGATTACATTTATCTTGGAGTGACTTTCAATAGAAACCGAAAATTCAATAAAGCAATAAAAACACTTTCAGACAGTGCATCTTAAGCTATGTTTTGCCTTTTGAAAAAATCAAGATACTTTAATACACCTATAAATTGTTTACTGAAAGCATTTGATGTTATGATTTCACCGATCTTGCTTTATGGCTGTGAGACATGGCCATATGAAAATTTACAAGTTATAGAGAAGATTCATTTGAGATTTCTTAAATTAACTATTGGTTTACGCTACGCTACCCCAAATTATATGGTATATGGAGAACTAGGGAGAGTTCCCCTTTATATATTAGCCTCTAAAAGGGTAATTTGTTACTGGTATAAGCTACATTCTGATGGAACTACTCCATAACTATCAAAATTGATTTATTATTATGCACTTATCCAAGGCGCTAGAGAAAACGAATATGATATTTGGATCAAATATGTAAAGGTATACTTGATAAATGTGGTCTATCGTATATATTTCATAACCCCGTAAATGTTTCATGCCAATGGTTAACTTCTCAGGTGGAATCAATCCTAAAAGATCAATTTTACCAAAGTTGGAAAGTTTAGGTTTCTACTACAAATACATTAGAAATCTCCCGATTTTAGAAAATTATCTCCTCCTGCCGGCTTATGTATACTTACCAATTTTAAAATACAGAACCTGTAACCATAACCTACCTGTTGAGGTTGGCCGTTGGCATGGCATTGATCGTGAAAAACGAACCTGCAATCTCTGTAAATCGCCTGCTGTAGTAGAAGAATTTCATTATTTATTTAAATGTGAAGCGTTTACTGAACAAAGAAAGAAATACATTCCCATTAAATACTTATCTTTCCCTAATCTAATAACTTATAAAAACATATTCCTGAAGCAAAACCTTGCACAATAAAAAAAATTAGCAAAATAAATAAACCTAGTTGATACAAGTGTGAAAAAGACTAAAATGAGAATATTGTAAACTGTAACTATGCTGTATTTATATTGTAAAACTATAATTGTACTTTCTGCCATCTTGCCTGTATATGTATTGTAAATTTTTATAATGTTTCCCTTGTACCACCAAGAGTGGTTCTTTTGAGAATAAAAGCGTTTGAGTTTGAGTTGATAAAGGATCGTCGCTTTGCAACGTGATATCAGATATACGAGACGTCTGAGTCCAACCCTCTCTATAATTCTCCATAACCAACGTCAAAACATTTCCGTATTCTGACGGTTAATACCTCACAAAGTTTTTTAGGAAAGACAGTAGCCTGAGGACAAAATATTCAGAGTGGCTAGACGTAAGATCACAAATTCACGCCAACGTTTAATCGACCTATGCGAGCAAGACCGCAATATCAGCTGATACCGCTTTGATCTCACACAATTTATGTATCCCGTTGGAGACTGAAAACGGGTAGTAAAACCTTGCTTAACTTGAAAATGAGCAGGGATAATAGTATTCGTTCTTGTAGGCCATCCCACGACGTCGTTAACGTGGATACAGATGGGTCCACACAGACACCAAGTCTTTCCAAGAGGAACGAACATGGCGTCGGTTGTACACGTGTCATAGCCATTCATATTTAGTTTCTCATACAATCATGTTTGGTGAGAATGCACTCCTTTACATGATACATAAACTATACGATACGTCCTTTTTTATATTTTGTTTGCAATTCGATATTACTGCAGACGCAACATAATTGTCACAAGCAAACTATACTGAGGGAAAAAAATAAGGGATCACATGAAAGCATAAGTGTCCCTTTGATTGTTTTCCAGGCTTCTTCACTAGCTGTGCGATACAAAGCTTGTGGAGAAACCTGGGGAAAAACAATACGCACATTTGTGCTTTTATGTGATCCCTTATTTATTCCCCTCAGTATATTTCAATAACGACACTGTTAGATAAAGTTGTACTCCATCAACGATAAGGAACCGTTCATAACATTCACGACCTGCCTTCTTTCAGGATTCCCACCTCATGCAGTTAACACGCCATGGTATAAATAACTGCCACTTGTGAGTGAGTGAGTTAAAATTTAACGTCACCCCGGCAATATTTCAGCCATATATTGACGAGAAATGGTGTACATACACAATAAATACAAGTAATTAAATAACCAGCCATCGAGGGACTGTAAAATAACTAGAGTATCACAAAAAGATAGTATTATTTTTAAAAGTAGAAAACTATCCGTTAAACAATACAATGTAACAATGGGCTTGTGGTCGCCAACGGCCATAGCTAGATCACCATACTAGGGACCATGGGGACTTACAGTGCCTTTGCTACCTGCATGGACCCTAGCTGGATTTACACCATATCTTCAGCAGCTGGCGATTATAGGCAAATTGAGCCACAGATTAAAATGACAAGAATACTACGAGTAAAAAAGTGGAGGATTAAAATGTTTACTTCGAATGTTTTGGGACTTACGTATCCTCTCAGGAGGACCATAATAACTGCCACTTGTAAATGTACGCCTGTATCAGTTACTTGTCTCATATTTTGTGAATTAAAAGTCTCCTGCAATAGACGATAAGTTCTTTGGAATTGGTGTATTTTTCTATTGAATATATCCATAAGTTATAATGGAAATAACTCAATTTGGGATAGCCCAGTGGTACATGTGTCAGAACATGTGTACATGTGTTGATGTCCACATCAACACATGCGGAGTTCAATTCCCTAGTTAGTGTAGTCTATTGTTGCCATTGAATCTGTGACAAATCTGGAATATGGTCAACAACCGCATTATAAAAAAAACTAGTTAATCAGTCACTCAATACGTATACTGTTTTCACTTTTATACATTTGGCAGATTCATTTATCTGAAAGGCTAACTAAATGAGTGAGTTAGTGGGAGAGTGAGTAAAAAAATATAGTCACAGCGGCAGTATTGCAGCCATATCGTGACTAAAAATAGTTATAGATTCATGATAAATACACACATTTTAAATCTTGCCGACGAAGGACGAGACGCTTAGTAAGATCTAGCGTTCGCAATTAACGTTCTTATTAATGAATGTCAGTTCTGAGACTCTGAACTTTGTCTCCGCATCTGTGTAAACAGACTTGCAGAGTTGGACTGCAAAAGTCATCATCTGAATTTCCATGTTCCCTATACGTTCCAGGTAACTTCGTAGACATGATGAACTGCGTTTACTTCAATCCTCTGACAGGACAATCACCATGTTGACGAGAGCGTTGGGTTCCAAAGGCATTTAATTCATTTCAGTGATGCAGTCGTTCTAGTGCACATTACGTTTAGCACTGAATGGTCATGTCAAGATAAAATCAATGATGCAACAAGCAGCACTTGTTATTGGGTTGAACTTCAGTTAACATTTATAGATTTTTTCATTAAGTTTGATTTAAGCGTGCGACCACTAAATTCCAAAACAAGTTTTGGTAGAATTGTAATTTAAAGTATCTGCAGTATGTACGCATCTCAATTTCTCGTCTCTCTGACATTCTGAAAACTTCAGAGAAACTTCAAAGCAGTTATGTTACTGGAACGTTGAACATTCTCCAATCAACGTCAGAATCTGAGAATAATATTTAAGAACGGGCGTACTTATTTATGGTGTCTGAATAATTGATGGTGCCTGATTTATTTGAGATGGTTCTCCAATGCAGTGGCTCAAGGTGGTGAATATGTGCTACAGTGAAATCAGGACTTAGTGCACGTTCTCTTTCGTGAGGTGTTAACCTGGGCATCTCTGTCCTCGTTTCACAATCGTTAGTGAAGGAATGAGAATCGGTTCTCATACACCTGCTTTTAATGTCAGTCAGTATGATTTCAGAATGAAATTCACGCTTTTTTCATGGCGTGGCTGCATGTTGATGCATTTTGGAATTAAGAGTCATACTGTGGACAGGAATTTGTTTCTAAAGCATTTTTTTCAACTGGACATGCCCTTCGACTTCAGGTTAGTTATATTCATTGCCATGCTGAAATCCATCTTGATGAAAATATGGACAATTTTAGACAGGTGCGTTTTCAATGATGTTCAGTATATATGCCTGTCAATGAAAGACTGTAAAATCGATAGGTTATCACAGAATCACTTGGTACAGCTTGACGTTAGAACTTCATCACATCAAAAGTCGAAACCCTTGTTTTGACGCAGCAGTGACCAAATATGATTCATATTCACCTCCCAGCTTTGACATATAGCAGATATGCCCACGATTCACCGTGTCCGAACGATTAACTTGCCTGTGCATGTATGTCTGACAGGCATAGTAAGATAGGACCTCATACACTACTCATGCAAAAATATATACTGAACCTCAAAAGAAATGTCGCACTGATAGGGGTTTCTTAAATCACACACTTTAATTCACTCTAATTAACAATCAAATAGGAGGACTGAGTTCAAACTTGACAATTATGGTTAACACATTTTCGGGAATCACATTTAGAGTTGACACAAACACATCACCCAAAATGGTACCATTAAGATACCCAAAAGTCAGTACCGTGTGTGGCCTCTATGAGCATTGATGAAATCGTTGCATCGTCTGCACATGAAATGAATTAGCCGGTCGATGAAGGCCTGATCGAGTCCAGCCGTAGTTGTCGGCCTTGGTTGGAGGCCATTCAGTATTCTTTGAATCACGTCCCAAAGGTGTTCTACTGAGTGCAGGCTATTGTAGGGTTTGGATGCCATGTTGTCGTAGGCAGTCCAATGTTGATCTGGTAGTGTGGGCATGACCGTTGGTTTGCTGGAAGATGTGATTTCTGTAACGTCCAAAATGTGGTACAACGTGGGATCTTATGAGTTAATCAATATAGCGAGAAGATGTCATGTCATTTCCTCATCCTGGACCACGATTCTGGAACACCACGGCGTCAACTAACTGTTCAGACTGATTGCACCCCACACTATGATGCTTGGACCACCCCACGAGTCTCTTTCAACAATACACTCATTGGAAAACATTTCACCATGCCCTCGCCATACTCTCACTCTCCCATCGACTGTCGAAACACAATATCGGCTTTCATGAAATAACAGCATAGTTCTCCATTGTCGATAACCTCAATTTCGATGCTAAGTTGCCCATTGCAGTCGGTTTTTGCGGTGATGAGCGGTGAGGACAGGACTACGATGTGATCTGTGACATCAGAGGTTTCTTCCGTTCAAACGTCGACGCACTGTATCGGCACTGATGGATCTGTTTTGAGTCAGAAATGGTCTGGCGTGCTGTTTCCGTCACTCTAGGGAAGCGATCTTGCAGATGGTTGCGCACAGCCTGTCATTCTTGACGTTGTGATGTTACTTAAGGTCGCCCACTGCGTTGACGGTCTTGAAATTTCTCAGTGACATGATACCACTCCTGCTGTCCTAACATGAACATTCAAATGATTGGTCTCACGACTTGGTTCCTCTGATCTCTCGTAAGACGGGCATGGTGGCTGTGTCAAAACAAAAATGATTTCAGGCGAGCTTGGGACCCGCTTTCATTGGTAGGGTTGTCATGACATGCACGTGCATTTTCATTTCACGAATGTCGTACCGAACCTTTCACCATGTCTGCCTTTTTCGGTGCGTTTGGTCGATATGCGTTTTCATGAGAAAACACAATGATGTTGGTAATAACTGTCAAATATGGATTGAAAAACATGTTAAGAAAACGGTACAAACATAATAAAAGCACCACCTTGCAAGAACAAAATTTTGCATTTGGTTTTGCAAAGCGACGTTTCTTTTGTGGTTCAGTATATTATAACTTCATCGGTATTGATTCTGTACAATTAGCAACATAAAATGGAAAATATCATTATTTTAACTGTTAATGAAATCTTGACGTGAAATGTTACTGCAGGCATTAATGTTCCATATCGCAATATTGGACGGTATCAAAGAAGTCATAATCATCCAATGTCAGTGTAAATCTGTTTGAAAGCATCGATTCACTATATTGATATCTGATGCACTGGAGCTCTCTACCATTTCCCTTTCTAGTCAATTTCTGTACTTGGGTTTACCTTGTCACACGGAAGCATTGAGACATTTACACAAGTATAAATATCTTTACCTTTTTAAATATTTACTTTGACGTCATTTTTAGAAGTTGTACACAATTTACTTAAGTGTCATGCCCTTGAGATTTATAGTACATTTTTTGACATGCTAATAACATGCTGTCAGTTGAATGAGTGAGTGATAAGGGGTGGGATTAGTGGGTGGCATAAGTTGAGTGGTTTGAGGGAGGTGGGTTAGTTTGGGAGAATTGATTGACTTGAGATGCTTGATTGGTTGATGGATTGATTGTGTTGAGTGATTGTTGGTTAAGTTAAATGAGTTGCGGGAGTTATTGAGTGACGATTCTTAAACTGGGAGCCACTTCGACCTTTTTACAACATGCTACATTTCCATGACCCAGTCAGCAGCTGGAATACCATGGGAAGCTCTACCAGGCACAATCCAATGACCAGCATCAGACACCATACAAGGAAAATGACTGGATACTGAAGGCGACTGGTTGTGTTCATACAAGGTTCCAACAATCAGCAGGAACTCTGTCTGTCTTAATTTGTTTCACGATTGTCACTCTACACATACAGCATGAGACTTAATTTGCATTCCACAATGTTTTCGCAAACAATTCTGTAACCCCCGTCGATCTGTCAGACCATTTCAGACATATTTTCAATGCTTCGCAGAGGCGTTAAGACCTTAACCATGTTATAAGATGTACCATATAACATCACAAATCTTATAAAAAATGGATGTTATAGTCGAAATGGTAATTTAAACAATACACACAGATGACGTTCACACAAATACTTCATTTTTAATTTACGATTGAAAAAATTGAGAGAGATATCGGAGTCGATCAATGATGATATGATAATAATGACTGTTTTGAGAGTGTATCACCACTTGCACTTCCTTATGACCACAGTTAGTAATCGCTCTTGGATGATGATTGGTGTATGATGTGAAGTTTGCATGTGTACGATTTTCATTTTGAAAAAAACAAACAAAAAACAAAAAAAAAAACCCTGCTAGAAACAAACACTAACAGCTGTGTGATGCAAGATGATTGTGAAAATTAATGGTGGACGGTGATTTATCGACCTTCTTGAAAACCGTCAAAATCAAGAATGACACCCCATGCACGATTAGGCCACTGCGTTGTGCACGTGCATCCCATGCGTTGTGATTAGAGGTGGTAATAAATAGAAATGGTACTGCGTTCATAAGCTGTCTGTCTTGAAAGTTCAGGTTCCCCTACTTTTTGGAAGAACATAAATGGAGTGAAGGCAATGAAAAACCAAGACATTTCTTGGGTACATTTTCAAGCGTTAATGAGAAGAAATTGGGCACTATTCTGAACAAAAAATGAAAATGTTACATGTTGGTCATTCATAAATTCTAAACGCATAGACAATGTGAGTGAGTGAGTGAATTTAGTTTTACCCCGCACTCAGCAATATGGCGCTGGTCCGTAAATAATCGAGTCTGGACCAGCCAATCCAGTGATCAGCATCATGAGCATCGATCTACGCAATTGGGCATAGACAATGTAATCTAATGATTCCTATATAAATGCACTTGAGCAACCATTCTGATTACGAATGTGTTTGATGACTGAAACGTATTTTACGGAGAGCTTCTTTCGACGAGAATGTAGAATGTTTCTAACTAAACACTGAAAATTGATGTCGACTGAACAAGATTGACATTTGAATACACAATGACCACTGCGACAGTGCAATGATTTTGTTGGAACTCAAAAGGATAGAGCTATGTTTATTTTGAGTTCCGCCTGTTGTGGGCAAGCGGACAGAACATTTGTAGCTGAGCACAATCAATAAGTGTTACCGAGTTTATGATACAACTCGGAAATTTCAGTTTACCGGAAGAAAAGAAAGAGCCAATTCAAACAAATATGAAATGTCAGCACCTGAGAATAAGCCCTCAGTTATCAAACGAAACTTAGCTGAGTTTGTTATGCATGAACACGTGTATAGGAATGTTCAGCAATAACGGAACCGGCACTGAGAACAAACGGACATGTGTAGCTTCGACACCGCATCACTGCTCCATGAGGATTTCTGTACTTGCAGGAGGTGTCAAACTGGTCAGGATGGTCAGACTCGTTGACTTTGTTGATTGCATGTCACGTATCTCAAGTCTATACATTGATGCTCATGATGTCAATCTCGTCATTGTCAGTTTCAAAAGGACATTGTACAGGAAGCGGGAATACAGATTGGCGTGGGTCATGATGTCAATCTCGTGATTGTCAGTTTCAAAGGGACATTGTACAGGAAGCGGGAATACAGATTGGCGTGGGTCATGATGTCAATCTCGTGATTGTCAGTTTCAAAGGGACATTGTACAGGAAGCGGGAATACAGATTGGCGTGGGTCATGATGTCAATCTCGTGATTGTCAAAAGGACATTTACAGGAAGCGGAATACAGATTGGCGTGGGTCATGATGCCAATCTCGTGATTGTCGGCTTTCAAAAGGTCATTGTACAGGAAGCGGGAATACAGATTGGCGTGGGTCATGATGTCAATCTCGTGATTGTCAGTTTCAAAAGGACATTGTACAGGAAGCGGGAATACAGATTGGCGTGGGTCATGATGCCAATCTCGTGATTGTCAGTTTCAAAAGGACATTGTACAGGAAGCGGGAATACAGATTGGCGAACAAATGATCAAACTACAGCTTGTTGATTCATTGAAACGTCAGGACGCTTTGCTTATTGCGAATTGAATGAGAATTCATGAAACTTCAAAATATAGTTGTGTGTCATGACTATATACAGGACTAGCCCGTCAGCCAAACTTCCATTTGCCACAAACGCCGACAAAAATTCATTATTTGTAAGTTCCCCGATATGAACTTTTTATTAATGTTGCACATTCAGTAAAGAAAGTAAATGTGCATTTGATGTTCTAATATAGAAATATCAGAATACCGAAGTTTAACAACGTGAACCCTGCTGGTAGTTATGCATTCTTCAAAATAACTATGACTTGATTATGTTAAAGAAGACATTAAGTTCTATGAGAGGTATATAGAAGTTGAAACAGGAAGGAAGGATGACAATACTTAGTTAACAACTTCTTTATTACAGTGAGTCAGCGAGTTTAGGTTTACGCCGCACTCAGCAATATTCCAGGTATATGGTGGCGGTCAGTAAATAATCGAGTCTGGACCAGACAATCCAGTGATCATTACTTTTCGTCACTAATGGGGTTTAGTTGGTGGAAATTATTAAATTCCGTGGGCACAAGCAAGTCATGTAAATGTTACTGTAATTATATTAATCTGTTGAAAACATAATCGGATAGAGTCGCCGGGCAGTGACCCGATCTGTATGCACTGAGCAGTGTAGCCAGATCTGTATCTTCTGGGTAGTGTGGTCCTTCTCTATGCACAGGACTTCGTGGCCCGATCTGTATGTACTGGGCAGTGTGGCCAGATATGTATGTACTAGGCAGTGTGGCCCGATCTGTATGTTCTGGGCAGTATGGCCCGATCTGTACCTTCTGTGCAGGGTGCCTCGATCTGTATGTACTGGGCAGTGTGGCCAGATCTGTATGTACTGGGCAGTGTGGCCAGATATGTATGTACTGGGCAGTGTGGCCCGATCTGTATGTTCTGGGCAGTGTGGCCCGATCTGTACCTTCTGTGCAGGGTGCCTCGATCTGTATGTACTGGGCATTGTGGCCAGATCTGTATGTACTGGGCAATGGGGCACGATCTGTACCTTCTGTGCAGGGTGCCTCGATCTGTATCTTCTGGTTAGTGTGGCGGGATCTGTATGTACTGGACAGTGTGGCCCGATCTGTATGTGCTGGGCAGTGTGGCCAGATATGTATGTGCTGGGCAGTGTGGCCCGATCTGTATGTTCTGGGCAGTGTGGCCCGATCTGTACCTTCTGTGAAGGGTGCCTCGATCTGTATCTTCTGGTTAGTGTGGCCCGGTCTGTATTTTCTGGGCAGGGTGTCTCGATCTGTATGTACTGGGCAGTGTGGCCCGATATCTATACCTTCTGTGCAGGGTGCCTCGATCTGTATGTACTGGGCAGTGTGGCCAGATCTGTATGTACTGGGCAATGGGGCCCGATCTGTATCTTCTGGTTAGTGTGGCTGGGCAATGGGGCCCGATCTGTATCTTCTGGTTAGTGTGGCCCGATCTGTATGTACTGGGCAGTGTGGCCCGATCTGTATGTACTGGGCTGTGTGGCCAGATCTGTATGTGCTGGGCAGTGTGGCCCTGTCTGTATGTACTGGGCAGTGTGGCCCGATATGTAAGTACTGGTTAGTGTGACCCGATCTGTATGTTCTGTACAGTGTGGCCCGATCTGTATGTACTGGACAGTATGGCCAGATCTGTATGTACTGGGCAATGGGGCCCGATCTGTATCTTCTGGTTAGTGTGACCCGATCTGTATCTTCTGGTTGTGGTGTGGCCCGATCTGTATGTACTGGTTAGTGTGGCCCGATCTGTATGTACTGGGCAGTGTGGCCCGATCTGTATGTACTGGGCAGTGTGGCCCGATCTGTATGTGCTGGGCAGTGTGACCCGATCTGTATGTACTGGGCAGTGTGGCCCGATCTGTACTTTCTGTGCAGGGTGCCTCGATCTGTATGTACTGGGCAGTGTTGCCCGATCTGTATGTACTGGACAGTGTGGCGCGATATGTAAGTACTGGTTAGTGTGGCCCGATCTGTATGTACTGGACAGTGTGACCCGATCTGTATCTTCTGGACAGTGTGGCCCGATCTGTACCTTCTGTGCAGGGTGCCTCGATCTGTATGTACTGGGCAGTGTTGCCGGATCTGTATGTACTGGACAGTGTGACCCGATCTGTATCTTCTGGGCAGTGTGGCCCGATCTGTATTTTCTGGTTAGTGTGGCCCGATCTGTATGTACTGGTTAGTGTGGCCCGATCTGTATATACTGGGTAGGGTGACCTGATCTATATGTACTGTGCAGTGTGGCCCGATCTGTATGTGCTGTGCAGTGTGGCCCGATCTGTATGTGCTGGGCAGTGTGTTCCGATATTTATCATCTGTTACAGGTCAATGTGTCGCCCTATACGTTCATACCAGGCTAACATGCAGCACAACCGTGTACAAATCGGGCTGGAAGCCACGACGCACACTTGATTTTGGATAATATCATAATACTGAACGGGTTAAGTAATCTTCAACTTACTCATTTTGGATTACTGGGAAACTGTCAGTGTATTTCAGAACATTGTGGTCCATTTGATCAGTTATCATAAACTATATCCACTAGTTATCACATCTCCACATCCCTACATCGGATAATGAACCAAGTTTAATCTTTTAAGGGGTTTTGGTCGCACTCAGTAGCACGGGAAATAAACGGAAAATACAAAAAATCTAATAAACTTTGATATTTTTATGTTGCATTTCTTCGCGTGTGTACGTCACTAATCTGTTCCTGAAACCAGCAATCGTTTCTCACACGACCTTGAAAGTCTTACAACTAAAGCGTTATTAATTTGTGTTCATACAAACCGCTTCCCTTGCACACAATCCCACACTTTTTACCGTGTTAAAGTGCCCAGCACGTGGACGCACTAAACTGTCCTTTAGATTTCTGTTTTGCTTTACTTTGAAGATACCTCTATTTATAAACCTTATTTGTCATCGGAAGAGACAAATCTCTGTATATGACTTTAAAACGCAGATTCAGAGAGGAAAACATATTGTTTATGGATTAAAAGAAAAATTGAAGATTACCTCTTAATCCCTTTCATAACAGTACATGTAGTCCTGTGGCCCTCTTAGTCACATGATCAAACTCGGGTCCATGCAGGTAGCAAAGGCACCGTAAGTCCCCATGGTCATTGGTATGGTGATCTACCTTCAGTTGTTGGCGATTAATAGCCAATTTTTGAATTGTATTGTCTAAAATATGTTGTTTTTCATTTTATGTTTAAAGATACATGCTAGCTAGTTTTAACTATTTTTGTGATAAACTAGTTATTTTGCAGTCCGTCGATGACTGGTTATTTAACTACTTGTATTTATTGTGAATGTACACATTTTTCGTCACTATATGGCTGAAATATTGCCGAGGTGACGTTAAATTTAAACTCACTCTCCCACTCTTAATCACACGGTTTTACTGACAGAGCATCAAAGTGTTAACCTGGTACGACAGCTTCATCCTCGACTACAGACACTGCTACAGTTTGCACGTGCACCACATGTCGTGTACTCGTTCAGTCCCCACGTTATGACCAGAACTTGCCTGTCCTGGGGGGAGATGCCAGGCAGCACTTGAGGCAAGTCTTCTACATTGACCTTGGTCTGTTCCCAAGTATTGTATTAGTACTGTTTTCACTGGTCCATGACTCAAAAGATGTATAAATATGGCTGACACATTTGTGTGTACGTATTTGAGATGTATATCGTCAGCTAACATTGGCGTGAACTTACACCTCTAAATTACTGACATATCGCACTAACATATCTAGACTAGACATTGTTTCGTGTTTTAGTTAACACCATCAGCCTAACCATAGCCGAAAAAAACCCACATGGCGTCACTGTATTTTTCTGGAAGACTATCTAATGCTGCCTAGTGAGAATAGATTCAACTTACCACTTGTCATCTTCCACTCAGCAATGTTCCTGCAGCTCCGATATTGTGTGACTACATTTCACTTCCAAGGTCAAAGAGAGTACCCGATATGTTATTGCTACTTTCAAACGACTCCGGACTCACAAATTGCTTGATCTGGCCAAGGTCATTGTGGAATCATTTCCAGATATGACATGTCAGTGACCTTCATGAAGAATTTCACTATTGGGCTTTTGTCAGGTCAATAACTGACATTCTTTTGCATGTATTTGTGACATAAGTTTACCATATATATCTTGACTCTTTCGTGAACATCAGGTAACATCCTTAATTTATACTAATATATGACGAAAATGCTTAAAGCATAGTGGTAATCGTACAATAGTGTTCTTCATGATTATGAACGTAGTCTTGTCACAGTTTCTACACCCAACTCAGCCTAAGGACACTTTTCCTGCACGATTAAACTGGCCCTTCTGAACCTGCTGCTATATGGGTTGAGGCCGTGAGTTAGTAAACACTACAAAGTTGTTAATCATGTCAATCAATTCACGCTACATATTCGGAAGAATTCTACGTTTCAAGCCATCTTTGGTCCGGCTGCTCATAAATCTTAAGGAAAAAATAACTTTGATGTTTATCATTAGCATGTTTTAATGTTACTTTGTCCAAAGCACGGCAACTTCCTCCGAGGAGAATATTTGGCTATAACTATTCATTTTATCTGTTACATGTAATCACATAAAATAGTCACACTTTTATGAAGATTACCATTTTTATAATATTGGCATTACATGATTGGCAATTAGATTGAAATATATTCATGGTTTGCAAATGTCATCAGCAAAACGAGCATTTGAATTGATATCGTTTCCAGATCATGTTCATATTGTCGATGAGCTGAATCAATATTTTGGATTACATCTCTGCTGTAATGTAAATTTCTTCTGCAACTGGAATTTCAGAAATGTCATAGCCGATATATATCTACCTGTATATGATATAACAGCGTTCGGTTGCAGCTGCAAAAGATGGATTCAAGTCTCCATTCGACCAATGTTTTACTGACACAAATGTGTGCACGTATAAAAAGGGGATTCTCCCTTCAGTTGAAATCATGAATTTCAAGTCACGAAAACTTCAAAGTCAAAGTTCAATTCGAAATATTTAGCTCTAGCTCGTAAATCATTGCAGATCCTTAGAGCGCTTCTATTATCTTCAGATAACACAGGTCGCGTTGATGACCTTTAATGTAAATCTAGGCAAAACGAAGTGCGGCATACTGTCAATATTTCCAACACTGAAGACTTTGTATCATTACAACTGAATGGCCTCTCCATGATATTGAATAATAAATGATCTTTTTCCATAAACTCGGTTTACGTCCAGGCATGTAGATCAGTGAAAGGGAACTGATTGTTTGACCGTTACTGAACGATATGAGATCAACGATAGAACTTGTTATTATTTGTACAAATTTGTCAAAATTGCCGTTTTATTTGGCAATCGGAAATTCCGATATATATAACTATAGTAAACAGTTCGTTACGATATTCTGAAGGTGAAAACAATTGGAATACATACCCCATGCCAAAACGATTTGGCCTCAAATATTAGCATGACAATATCAATGAAAAAGTCCGTCCAGACGCTGTAACAAATCCCTTCCGCTGCATGTACAGACTGCTTTCACCATGATTTACGGTATATATATGTATATATGCTTGACATTATCAATGATTTAAACCTTTGAGATTGTGCAATCTAAAATCTGAATTGGAAAGGCTCACATTGGAATGTCTGGAGGACCTGTGTTTTAATGTCTACAAATTCAGTTAGGTCGTGTTCCTTTGAAGATCATATGTCATAACGTCTTTATGCAAATCTAGCTTTGTCTCATAGCAACAGACTTCCTAGAATTCTGTAACATCTGAAATCAGTTGACTTTAAGTGGTTCAGATGTGTTGCTTATGTAGTGATAGGTTCGTACATTCTGTCGATTTCTGTATTAGAAGACGGCGTTCGTAATTTCTTGTTTAATTAAGCTCATTGCTATAAAGTTAAGAGATACAATAAATAATATGCCATGAACTCAGATGGCAGCTTTATCATGTACTTAGAAAAGAGTGAATAGGTGACCCAGTGGTTATATCTATCGCTTGTCATGCTGAAGACATAGGTTCGACTACCCAGGTTGCATGTAAAGTCCACCGGCGTAGACTAGTGCATATTGCTGAAAAAGGCGTATAATCATAGGCGTACTCTCTCTCAGTCGTAGGGAGAGAACTGATAAGCCAGTGTATTCGATGTCTGAAATGTGGTTTTTTGTCAATATAAAATTACTCAGTTGAATAAAGTTTAATGCTGAGCTCTGGTTGCAGTTGACACATGCAGGCATTATATGACGAGCAATCAAATGTTCTAAAAGGAGATGTAAATTGTGCATGGACGATGTCCGTGAACTAAACGGTAATGGCTTTTCCAGTAATGTGATTGAGGCATTAGCGAATGAAATATGGTGGTGAGGAAACATACATGAGGCAGTTTTGGTTGTGGAGAAATCATAAACATAATAACAATCAACGCTATTGTACGTTAAGCCCATTTTGTAATTCTATCATTTTCAACAACTGTATGGTTTTATTGATCGTGTGCTTGAAGGTTCCCAGTAGTGCAACATCAGACTTCAATATGGACCAAGCCGTTGGTTTTCTGGGAAGACCTGGGATAGTGTGGTCAGGCTCGCTGACTCATAATTAGTATACACATGTCATCGTATCCCAATTGCGTAGATCGATGCTCATGCTGTTGATCACTGGATTATATATCTTAAAGTGTATGCTTCTTTCCAGGGTAATACGGTCTGATGTACGCCTCTTTGTAGCAGTGTTACCCGAGCCGGTAAGCGAGTGAAAGTCGGTAAAACGATTGTTTGCGATACAGCATCTAGGCGGTGAGTTTGGCGGTAACCGTGGCAGCGGATAATATTACTTCCAGTTGTAGACACGGAAACTTGTTAAATTGTTATTGACCAATGACCAATGAAATTCAAGTATTTCAATGTATTCTTATCCCAATATTCCAATATTTCCAATATATATATATATATATATATGGAAGTCTCATATCGCAGGTTAACTTTAAGCTGATGAGCCTTCTCTAAACCAACGCCGTATCATATTGTCTTTGCAGTATCTTACTTATTCAAATCGGTCGAACCCTGCATATAACTGTGTCTTTCATCCCCTCTATGAGGATCTGTACAACAAAAAGTCTTTTCTTGTTCCACCTCTAGGGATAAGGATTAAACCTCCCTTTGAAACTATTTCTCCTTCCCGTCTGATTTCATCTCCTTGGCAAATGGTTATGCCACGAGTCGACCTAAGATTAACCACATTTAAAAATCCGAAACGAATGACTTTCACTAAAAACAATAATATAATCAATTAAAAAGTAAATATAATACTTATAAATCCTTTTTTACAGATGGATCCAAGGATGGTGGCGCAGTGGCTTGTGCTACTGTCGTTGGATCCAGAACAATATCTTCTCGATTACCGGATACTAGCTCTATTTTTACAGCAGAAGCAAATGCAATACTAACAGCTCTTAAATATATTAATAGACACCCCAAATATAAACAATATATCATATTTTCAGACTCTCTTTCCTGTCTTCAGGCTATTAATAATTTTTCTTCCAAACATTCACTTTTAATAGTAATTATTGAATTGTATAATGAGCTTGCTACTGGCCAATGCGACATCGTCTTTTGTTGGTTACCTAGCCACGTTGGCATTTCTGGGAACACAATGGCCGATGTTGCTGCTAAGGCAGCACTCAACAAACCTGTGACACCACTTCTTATTCCTTACTCCAAATTCAAAGCTAGCATTAGAACTTATATCCGTGATCTGATGCACAAGAAGTGGGACACAAAGTAGGTATCAATAAATTACATGAAATAAAACCCTATATCGGTTTCACCTACTAGAGTTGTCAGTCCAGATTTGAAGAGGTCATCATGCGACGATGTCGTATTGGCCACACCAGATATACTCATGAATACCCATTGAAAGGTGAGGGTCATCCGTTTTGCATCCCTTGTGATGACAGAATTCCATCACAAGGGATAACTATTTCAAGTCACTAACTATAAAGGATCTTTTTAATAGTATCAGTTCTCATTTAATTATTGCATTTTTAAAATAATTAGATTTGTTAAATGATTTGTAAAGAGCTAAATATTTTATGATTGGAAGTTTGAATTAGTAATTATTAGTGGCTGTATCCTCGAGGGGGGTTAAAGTACTGTAAAATTATTGTCCTCCTGAGAGGGTACGTAAGTCTCAAAACATTCAAAGTAAATTTCAACTGTAAGTGTTTTAATCGTAGACTATGTGTAATTTTAATGTATTGCTAGATATATCTAGATTGCTAACAGCTGAGGGGAGGATGTAAACTCAGCTAGGATCCATGCAGGAAGCAAATGTACTGTAAGTCCCCATGGTCCCTAGTATGGTGATCTACCTTCAGTTGTTGGCAATCTATAGCCTGTCTTTATTTTGTATTGTCATTTATAGGTAAAATATTTTAGATTTAATTACTAGTCTTAAATTTATTCCTGTGATAATCTAGTTGTTTTACTGTCCTTCGTCGACAGGTGTTTTATAATGTGATTGTGTTTATTCTTAATTTATAACTTTTTAAGTCACAATATGGCTGAAATATTGCCGATGTGCAATGAGAGACATTTACTGATATGATATCTGCCGTTGATGTAGCTTCTTAGACCGAACCTCAACGCACTGCATCACCGAACAGCAGTAAATGAACCCCAATAGCTTGTTTTAGGATTTGTGGACATAACGCATACCCTTTATGTCTTGCGAATTCTCATATCCCTTTGACACCTGAGTATTTGAAATGTGAGCATTGGAAGCTTCACTAGTTTAATTACTCCCGCTGACATTTAAATTTATTTTCTCACATCGTGTTTAATGGCAGCTGCTACATTAATAACAGATATAATGTAATTATGTTCTTACCATCAAGTATCAGATGGTTAGGTTCTACTTACTGATTTCTAAAATAGTTTTACCAATAACACTTACAGAATACGATCTAAATGTTCTTCCGTGTGCCCCGAAGATGTGAAAACTATGAATAGATTCAATTCTTTTATTCAAGTGTCTTGATTGCATCACTGCTTGTATACAGAATTCCATTCTTCCAATCTGGCTGTTTCTTTGCTGTTTTGTATTTGCCTTTCTGTTTGTCTGTTATTCCTCTGAGAGAATTACAAATATGTGTATACTTGTTAACGAAGGCCGTGTTCTAATATACTTACCGCTGATAACCATTTATTCTTATCGTTCCATCACAAGAATTACTTATTTTACAGTGTCTTCATTAAAGAATATTTTTAATGTAAGTTTTATTATTGGCTTCTTAAAGGAGTTTGGATTGTTTGATAAATTGTGATAAAATTATATACTGTAAATTGTACAAAACCCCATTTGACAGAATGAAAATTAAATGATAATGTTGGAGGCTGTACCATCAAAGGATGTTGATGAAGTAGCTCAAAAGATTGTTCTCCTGAGAAGGTATGTAAGTGCCAAACTAGTCAAAGTATTGTTAATCTTACGTGACCTTAATCGTAGTATGTTTGTCTGTTTTAACTGTTTGGTTAAAGTCTGTCATAATCACCAGTAGACGGAGTGATGGCGTAAATCTAGCTAGTGTTCATGCAGGTAGCGAACGTACTATAAGTCCCCATGGTCTTTAGTGTGGCGGCCAAACTTTGCCTGATCTTAATCCATTTTTATATTGTATTGTTACAAACATTCATGTTCTATTACGTACATATTAGTTTCAGGCTCGCTGACTTGGTTAACACATGTCATTGGTTCCCAATTGCGTAGATCGATGCTCATGCTGTTGATCACTGGATTGTCTGCCCCAGACTCGATTATTTACAGACCGCCGTCAAATATCTGGAATATTGCTGAGTGCGGCGTAAAACTAAACTCACTCACTCACTCATTAGTTAATGATAAGATGTCATGATCTGGTTCTTTTACTGACCTTCGGTGACCGGTGTTATATTCTCCAAATAATAATATGTATTAATATAAATCTTCGTTTAGTCACGAGAATGAATGTATGACCTGTCTTCCTCACGGCTGAAATATTTTAAATATTCACTCACTCATTCATTCAAATTGAAAAATCATTAAATGTTGCTATGGTTTTCTCCCACGTGATATTTATGTCTTAGATTATGCATTCTGATTAACTGTTGGAATTTAAACGGGTCGTACAAAAAAACATCGTTCAGCTGATGGAACCAAAACTCACTGAGTTTTATAAGTGTATGGGCAGCTTGTTATATTGAACAGAGAAGTTGTCGGGAATTATGTTCAATGTTCATGTGTTAGGCACTCAGTTATACTTACTATGGATAACATTAAAAATATCATAAAGGAAAGCGATAAGTCATGCAGCGAGCCATCGGTTAAAGTCAGTAAATAGAAATACCCTGTAACAATATCATCGAAAGTCGGGCCGGAATACATTCAGCGCACATATCAAAGGTGTCAAATGACTGCACAGCGACATGACTGCATGCGAGGAGATATTGATTCCCGTCGTAGGTCGTAATATGAAACTTTTTTTTTCTGTTAGTTTGAAGTTTATCGCCGCCATGGCATGCGCAGTTTCTGACCAAATTGTCGATTGCGGGCGTAGTACAAAGGATCCTGGTCATCACACTCACAGAGGACGTCAATCATTAATGCCATCCTGGCAGCCGTGTGTGTACGTCCTTATTGTTTATTTGCTTTCTTCGTATTTGTTCAGATTATTAAAGCTACCTTTATCATTTTCTTGAAAATCCTCGGCAAACTGTGTTTGGTATTGGGAAGTATGGACGTCACTTCTATGACCGCCATGGTGCTGGAATATTTCTGAGTGCGGCGTAAACCTATACTCACTCACTCATTTCTATGAGAGCATTATCATTCGCAGTCTGTAATGTACATTTGTATGCGTTGTTGTTGGTCACTTTTGGGTGCGTAAGAAAAGATCGATGGGAGATGGGAATCCAGGAATGGTACCAAATGACTCGATTACTAGTATATAGACATGTATTCAATGAGTTATTATAGGCTTTCACCCATGTTCACAGGTAACGTCACTCACTTACGTTACTTAGCGACGCAACTTTCAACGGATGGTTTTGCTCAATGAAACTGATTTGGTTAGCCAAACCCCTATTTTCCTTTTCTTTAACCTGTCCAGACAAACTGAGAAAGCCTTGAATACTGCCAGCCCTGTCTATGCGATTAGTTCCACTTCAATCTAAGTTGTATTCGTCTTAAATGAAGATGTGCAAAGGGATGCATACGTATACTTGCATTTATACCGTTTTGTGAAAAGGAATTGTCCGGCTAAACAGATGTTAATGTCCCATGCAACGTCAAACAAGATATCGTCAGTTTCCACGCGACGGCGACAGTCATTTCGGAGAGGCGGTTAATGGTACATATATCTGTGTTATCCAGTGTTACAGGGTAGCTTTTCTCAAGTGGACAATGAAACCCTTACCATTTCCTACTGCAGTTAGTTGTCTTGTCAAAGACCTTTCAAATCAGGGACTATCACAATCCCTGCACGGGAATATACACTCAAGGCCAAAAGAAAGTGGCCCGTGCTAAAAATCTCAATATAAATCAACACAGACAAAAAAATTGATTTCATATCTGTTTATGTTGATAGTAAGGCCACTTGCTAAACATCTAGAGGCTATTACAACGTCAAACACTAAGCAATGTTCAAGCAAAATTGAATTAAATGACACTGGTATCAAAAGGCAAAGTTACATGTTTTCAGTTGTGTTGAACACTATCTGTGAACTCCAGATTAAAACACATTTGTCAACGTTTAGTTGTGCATTACTTAGTATCTTGTGTGTCCTTCTGCATTGATACATGCAAGTACTCGACCTCTCATTGACGTTGTGAGAAGGCATGAATGAAGGCATTTGGGATATTCCTCCATTCCTCATGACTGGCCTGCTTCAGTTGTCTCAGGTTTGCTGGAGGGTTAAGTGTCATTCTGACTTTCCTGCCCAGAATGTCCCAGAGGTGCTCTATGGGTGAGAGGTCAGGGGAACAACACGGCCAAGGCAAAACGTTGATGTTATTGGTTCCCATGAAGTCTGTCACAATCCTAGCTCTGTGTGCAGGATCACTGTCTTGTTGAAATAATGTCCCTTGGTGTTGATTACCGAAAGGAAACACATCTGGGCGAAACACCTTGTCAGTGTATTGGTGTGCTGTCAGGTTGCCTTGAACTGTAACCAATTGCGTCTTCATTTCGCCACAGATACCTCCCCAAACCATAACACTTCCAACGCCATGAGCCTGTACCTCCACAACGCATGACGTTGCATGACGTTCGCCACGACGGCGATACACACGTGTTCTACCGTCGTTATGGTATAAACAAAATCTACTCTCATCACTGAATAGAACCCTACGCCAATCACGAAGCTGCCATCGTCGAACACGACGTGCCCAAATCAACCTGTTCAGGCGATGTTGACGTGTCAGCTTTGCTCCACGGAATGGTCTGTGGGCTCGAATTCCGGCATGCTGTAGTCGTCGTCTAACTGTGTGTCTGTTGACAACTCGACCGAGTGCCGTTGATGCCGATTCCGAAACTGTCAGGAACCAATTCCTCAAATGTAGAATTCGTAGATATTGATCTTCCTTGGGGTGGTGACTTTTGGTCTAACTGCCCTTAGTCGGTCAACAGTCCTGCCAGTCTCATTGAAACGTTTAATAAGTCTATAGATGGTATGTCTGTGACAACCAAACGTTCTTGCGACATGGGCATGAGAAGCTCCCATGTTTATCATTCCTATGACTCTTTCACGCTGCTCTGAATAAAGTCTAGGCATATCTAAAGTGTTTTCCTGTTTCACAACGTCCGTGTCATACCAACGGTCGTTAAATGCCTCTTTTTCTGACGTAGTGTGGCTTTTATCCTTAAAAAACGTGTATTTCACCATTTGCACAAATTTCACAATTTTTTATCTCGAAGTCAATTTTTCCTAATGACAACATTATTGGTGTGTTTTGGCGATTGTTAAACAATAGAAAATAAATTTCATCAATGTTG
Source organism: Haliotis rubra (assembly GCF_003918875.1). Lineage (NCBI taxonomy): Eukaryota > Metazoa > Mollusca > Gastropoda > Lepetellida > Haliotidae > Haliotis > Haliotis rubra. The sequence continues at coordinate 626,438 of NW_025767251.1, read as the reverse complement.
AATAAATTTCATATATCAAAAATAAAATGGGCCACTTTCTTTTGGCCTTGACTGTATCTGACTTCTCTATATATGGCAGCCTGCTAAATCTGAACCTTTTTTTGTCAAATACTTAAATATCGACACAAATCGGCTACAGTGCAATGCTGCACATTAACAACATACCGTAAAGGGTAATAATGTACAATGGTAATACTGTACAATGGTAATAATGTGCAATGATAATAATGTCCAATGGTAATAATGTCCAATGGTAATAATGTGCAATGGTAATAATGTACAATGGTAATATGTACAATGGTAATAATGTGCAATGGTAATAATGTGCAATGGTAATAATGTACAATGGTAATAATGTACAATGGTTATAATGTACAATGGTAATGATGTACAATGGTAATGATGTACAATTCATTTTTCATAAAGCTACACTATCCTTACCTCAGTTACAAAACATTTCATTCTCAGCTCCTTGGGGAGTGTGTACCTCGAATTGTCTTGTAAGGCGTGGGAAGGTACCACTACCGTCCTACCACTACCCGTTCACTGATTGGTGGACAAGCGTATCAAGTACGTACAAACTGTGCGTAATTGTCGAAGTTGTTATGATTTTATATGTATTTAGAACATATACAATGTCACACACATTTCATCAATCGTAACGGGGAACACATTGCACCCCCTAATGTCGACGTTAAAGAAATATCATTAATTTTGTTGGAACCACATTTTTGGTACCAATAAAGCACACGGAATATTTCAGTCGCATAACAATTTACTACCAGTAGAATTAATCAAAATGAAATGGCACACTCTTCTCGTCTTACGTAATCTGTTATAGCCAAAGGCGTTTGTAGACTGGAATACCTTAGGAATGTAGTCTGAATAATAGCAGAATATTACCTTCAGGGCCCTTACTAAAGGTACCATCAGGTTTACAACATTCAAGGCCTCAATACTACTTTCACAATGTTTCATGGCAGGCCTGTTAAGGACATTCCAACGTTTGACGCGCCTGTCACTAACGTTATGTCTGATGCAATCACTAATTACCATTATATTCTCGTGTGTTACAAATTGACTTGCCTTTGCATGTGTTTGATACAGGTGGCACTGGTAGGGCAGATTACTCTCTCCAAACACTGTGATATCTATGAATATGAAGATGTGGTATCACTCACAGCAATGAGGGCAGGGGTGGTCCACTACTCTGAGGTAAATCGTTGCATGGCCTTGCGCGTCAGAGCCACGCCAAATGACGTCGGGTGTTGAATATTACGCTCTTCATTATGAACCTTTTCTATTTGTGGAACAACTGTCATGGAAAGTTTTAAAAGGCATGTCCTCGACTGGTTCTGACTTTTGTCCTACATCAAGCTGACAGGCCGTAATTATGCTGCTATTCCAGTGCTGAACCCAAATACACTCCAATTGTGCTTATGTTAACATCGACAAAATGTCTGCCGTAAGAAATAGCGGGGCAGTCGGTTATTACACACGTGTGGTAACACATTGCTCAGAACGAGTAATTTGTCCATGTTTTCCCCAACTGCAACAAACCCTTATTTATCTTGATTAATAACACCGACTACCACCTGCTATTAATCACAAACAGCCTTGTAATTTACTGTGTACACATGTGTGGCAACTGACTTGATTTACGTTACACTTCATTTATAGAAGGTTTACACACGGCAAACACCGCTTTCAAGCAAAGTTTGTGATATCTTAATCCTTATTATTAAGAGACGAAATACCTGTTTTGAAAGGCAATGTGGAGAAATTTGAAATTAAATAATTCAATTTCCGTCGCCTATTAATTTGTGGTATTAAAAACATCACGGTATCAAAGAAAAATGTTCAGTGTGTGTAATTTCGTAATTTAGTGTAATATTTAGATTAATTTGAGATGCACTATTAGAAGAATGATACACTGATCAGCTTTTGATCAAATGAATGTGGAAATGTCTTGACTGTTGTGTGTACATAACCACATTCTTGTCAGTGAAGAAGTGTTCTGCTTATCAGTGGAATGTTATTCCGCAAAGTGTCCAGTGTATTTGTGGGGCTGGACACATCAGAAGCCGGGCACTGTGATTAGCATGGTCTGAATCAGTGAATTGCCGTCACACATTGTCCCTGTATATATCTGTTTTGATTACATCTTCCATCTTGTAATTAACTCACACAGTGCGAATGTGTTTAGGTAACACTGACAGGACTTATTATAACTTACCACTTTCAAAGACATTGTTTGGTTGTTGATTGGTGACATTGTCCTTCATGAAACGTTTCTAAATGTAGGATAGTTTGCTGTCCAAACAAGATTATGTTTTTGCAATTTCACGCAATCCAGATGATCGTAACAAGGACATGGTTTATGGAAACATGAAAACCATTGTGTATATTCTCGTTCATAAGCCGCATAATTTCAGGCTGAAAAGAGCAATGATAATCGTTGTATGGGAAATATTCCGTTTTCATACTACATGCTTCGAGTGGAGAGTAATCTTGGGAAAATGGTTTCACCTCACCCCTATTTACAACTACGTCTACGCCCAATCATTCAGGTATCTACGTGTATTTATATTCTTTTCCACGTTGAGATTCGTACACTCTTGAGTGAGTCAGTGAGTGAGTTAGTTTTACGTTGCTTTTAGCAATATTCCTGTAATATCACGGCGGGGGACACCAGAAATGGGCTTCACATATTTGCCCATGTGGGGACTCGAACCCAGGCATGTGGCGTGAACACTACCCCACCGCAATTGTATGATCTGAATCGCTGCCTTCTCACATCTATATGATTTTTAAACGTAGTATTTGCGTTACATGAAATTTCATGGCTAAATTTTCCTACAATCGCCAGCGGCTGAAGGATGGTGTAAGTCCAACCCTGGACCATGCAGGTAGCAAAGGTACTATATGTCCCCATGGTCCCTAGTATGGTGATCTATCTTATTTGTTGGCGATCTATATAACATTTTTATTATGAGTTTAAGTTGCATGCTAGTTTTAAACACCTAACTGTGATAGACAAGTTGTTTTACTCTCCTTTGGCGACAGATTTTATCAAATAAAGTTATAAAGTATTTTCGGTTATAGTCACGATATGGCTGAAGTATGCCAAAGTGACTGTAAATTTTGACGCATGCACTCACTCACTCACTCACTCACTCACTCACATCTATATGGTTGCATATTTCACTCGGTAAATCACACAGTCTCCGGGTGTTCGGCGTGACGAGCGAACGCTTTGACCACTAGGCTATACCACCGCCCCACCCACCATACACCCCCGACACAATGACAGTAAACTTAAACATTGTGTTTGGTAAATACAAACAACTATTTCGCATGTTTGTGAAAGATTAAATTCATTTATAAAGACATATACATGTGACCACATTACTGTTGCATGATTCATGGAAATTGTGCAGGCTGCGTAAGCTGTATGTAACTGGAATCTGTATCTGCCATTATGAAAATATATGTTTTATATTCTGTGAAAAGTGTGCCACAAAGTGAAACATACCTTTCCATTAATGCCAGTCTGCCTACAGCATGTTGGATCTAGAACTATACCTCATTATAATCTTATCCATTATCTGTCAAGTTTACGCACTGTGGATAAGGACCCCTACCTACTATAACCCATTGCTTTCTCCCAAACCTTTTAAAACACTTTGTTTTAACTATTTTCTACATTAAAACAGACACTATCACATTCCCCGTAAGGTAATTTGATTAGCTCCCTTTATCCATTAATTGACGATATGTCGATATGTTATATCGGAACATATCAGGCAGATATTAGGCAAGATTCAACTGATGCATACATATATGAAAGTAGTTTCATCCATCATTCATTGTTCGCGATTATTATTATCCTTGTTAACCCAAGCAGCGCTAGAAAGTTAATAGTTATATGACTTATCTCACCCATTTTCTGCTGGGTGAACTGAGGAAATCTTGAACACACTCACTCCTAAGGTGAGACCACATGTATCAAGTGTGCTTCGTGGTGGGCCAGGACTGAAGTCGGAGAAACTCTCAGGAGTCAAGCTGCCAAACATGGTCACCCATCCAAGGACTCTCCGCGCTCGACGTTGCTTAACTTCAGGTGATTTGTGACCTGGACTCTACGCACAGGACCACACACCACCACTACCCTAAGTTTTCTATTAAAACATTTGTGCCAACACGTGGCTATGAACGGGTAATGTGTCTCTGCTTCTCCTTACACAAGCACTTGCTTTATTAATGGCAGTGTCGACTCCTCTGTTAATATTCACTTTCACTTTTACTGTTTACACGTGCGTGGTAACTGACGTGATTTATTGTTTGTGTTTATGTTTATCACACGGACAAATCACAGAAAAAACAATACCACTTCCACGTAAGCTTTAAATCTTAACCCTTATGTTATTCTTATGATCGAAGAAAATAGTGTTGAAGGTGTACATGGAATAATTGAGAAAGGAGTTATACGGTATTTGGACATCTCTCACAGCCATTACTTATTTGAAAACTATGGAACAATATTCCTGGTAGACACGCTCACTAATTATATAATATGTAAATTCGGAACATATTTGAGCAAGTATTAACATTTTCTTGTCGACGTTTCAATTCACGAATTCACAATTTGGAGACACAACTGATATTGTGGCCTACTGAAGCTGGTTCAAAGGGATATGTGTCGCTTCAGACCAGCTTCAGAGATTTTCCACGCTCTGAGAATGTTGTAATCCTCCACTTGAGAGACAACTACTTCCTGTTTTGTTACGGATTCGTTCAGGCCTCTTCTACAGTGACCTTGACCAGCACTCAAGACGGGGGCTTCTGTCAGCGATAACGTGATGTCATGAATGATGCATGTTTAATTTGTAATCGTGCAGCCTCCGTTTCCTTTGTTTTATCTTCGAACGTTTTTGAGAGAGATGGGAATCGAAAGTTACCAAGACATTAAATACGTGTCTGAAATGAGTGCCAACATAATTTTAACCCCAATAACTATCTGTTTTACCAATAGGTAGTTTGCACATTATTCGCATTTCCGCAAATTATAGCAGTTGTTGTACGATGGCATAACATCTTACATATTTCTTTTCTTTTCTTTTCTTTGTGTGTGTGTGTGTGTGTGTGTGTGTGTGTGTGTGTGTGTGTGTGTGTGTGTGTGTGTTAGCCTAGTGGTTAAAGCGTTGGCTCGTCACACCAAAGACCCGAGTTCGATTCCCCACATGGGTACAATGTGTGAAGCCCATTTCTGATGTCCCCCGCCGTGATATTGCTGGAATATTGCTAAAAGCGGCGTAAAACCATACTCACTCACTTACATATTTTTGTCAAGAGGGTATTTATTTCTGCACGAAATACCCTTGGGATCCTACATTCTACACTTATTGATTATCGTCGGACCACTAAAGGAAAAGAAACTGCCTCTACAAAGGTCCGACCCTATTCCTTCCCAACACTCGTTGAACATATTTGTCACAAGTATGAACATCAAGTATGTGTTTCTAGACGGTTATCAAATAATTATGTATTTGTAGAACCTATTCTTGGATCATATAGCCCATTAGTCTGATCCATGCTGGCTTTAAAACTTCAGATGGAAAGTGTGATAATGGTCGTAATACTGTAGGTCTGTCAATAAGATTTGATCTTTGTTCAGAGACTGACTGACTGGAAACTATTTTGGACATAGCTTGTATCAGACTTGGTGTTTAACAAGATCGAATGGAATTTTGTTTTCTTAATATGCTTGTCCTATGAACAGATGTTTGACATTATCATAACACTCATTCAGACTGGGGATGTCTTATCATTTCTGGGCAAAGTGGCTATAAATGTTCAGTTCAGTAGTTTAAAAGCGACAGCGTAAAACAACATCGTGATGTTTATGCCATGAAGGTCACACATTGTTGAGCCTCACACACGATGTCCAACTTGGTGTCATTGTACAGAGCGATATTAGCGCTGCAGTGATTGTTACTCTCATGCCTTCAAATTGTTTTACGAAAAGGTTACTTTGTAATTGTTTCCTAGAAGCGGTAATATTATAATTGAAGAGAATACAACTCAGTGAAAGGAAGTCCAGGATATGCTTTCAAATATTTCACTATTATCTTGTGACATCACTGATTTCAATCCCTGGCCCATTCAGGGAGCTTCGCCATTTTGGCCTCTACGGGAAACAACATATTTTTCGTTGGATATTTGAGAATGGTCAATATCTGCGATTGTTCTGTTATGACTTCGTGGTTTCAGCCACAGGGGCGGTGGGATAGCCTAGTGGTTAAAGCGTTGGCTCGTCACGCCGAAGACCCGGGTTCGAATCCCCACATGGATACAATGTGTGAAGCCCATATCTGGTGTTCCCCGCCGTGATGTTGCTGGAATATTGCTAAAAGCGGCGTAAAACCAAACTCAGTCGGCCAGTCCTTCCTGACAATTCTTAGCCATGCTTCCACTTTTGATCCGACGTCTATAGACGTCATTGATGCCACCATATACTTATAGAGTGTGACAACTGACAGTCATACAAACAGTAATTCAGAAAAAAAAGCATAACAACTCTGTAAAGAATAGAGAACCCGGTCGGTCAGTTTCGCAGTGCTTTCATCTTGTTTATAATCCAATTCACATTGATGAAGCGTATACTTAAACCACACTACCACCAAAAAATGGTCTTCGTCGTCGGGGAACGATGCCGGCCATCTAACCATGCTTCACACTCCATGAATGGACGCTTGTTAACATTTGAAATATGTTGCTTTGTTCAAACTCGTGTGAACGAGCGAGTTATACGAGTGTTCATTTTCCAGTGCAAACACACAAACTGACATTCAATTCTTATAGGGTTTTTTCCCACTTCTACATGATCATTGTTTACAGTGATGTGTTTTAATACCTGTAAAATGTTGTAATGCCGTTCTGTTCAAGACCGTATTGCAGCGATGTTTGTATACGTGGCGATTTTTGTTACACATGTATCCCAACCCTTGAAGAAATAGTTCTCAAAGTATTCCTTAAAATATAACAACAAATTCGACATTAGGTTTGAAGCTGCTTTAATAAGTATAACATCGATAACATTATCAAACAGAAACAAATATCAATAACAATAGCAATATCATTAAACTGTCATTGTACCTTTACACTATGACGGATTCGTGTGACCGCGTAATAATACACGTACCGACTTCGAAGTTGTGCGGCGTGGCGAATAGGAAGCAGATCTCGTTCTTCTATTCTATTTATCTGTGATTGTTTATTGTGAAATTTATTGAGCAGTTGTTAAACAGAATACGGGGCAGAAAACCGCCAGATGAACCCACAATCTGCTAGAGATTAAACTCTTGTGAAAAGGAACAATGTTCGCCTGTTTGTAAATGTTCCGTTTGGTAGTGAAGAAGTGACATTGCCAACATTGGGGTGACTGGAAACAGGTTCAGTCGCGAAACTGGCATCACCAATTGCAGCAAGATCATTGGGGTGCCTTGAAACCGAAGCGGATATTTGAAAATATCATTTTATTTTATTAATTAACTTTGTTATATACAAATACAAGTATGTGATTTGTAGAAATTAAAAGGAGTGTGAATACAAATAATTTTTAGTTTTACGTCAAGCTGGAGAGAGAGTATCCTGGGAAAACCCGGAAGGTAGTTCCAGCAAAAGTTGACATGACCTATATAGATCGGCTCGAAAACGTTCACACATGTACGAACGATGTTTACACACGTATGGACGATTTGAAGGGTTCAAGAGAAACGAACCTTGAAATTTAGATCACATGACCGCTCTCTCAACCAACCAACGTTCGCGAATCTGTGTAAACTTTAAAGTACGAAATTATATAAGGGAAGACTAATGTCTGAACAATGTAATTATATACACTGTATTTAGACTACAACATGCTATTGGTGTTTAGAGGGTACTAAATCCACAAACATTCAGGGTAAATTAAAACTCTCCACCATGCTACCTTCAGTTGTTGGCAATCTATAGCCTGTTTTTATATTGTATTGTCATCAATAGTTAAGCTGTTTTAGATTTAATTACTAGTTTAAAATTCATATCTGTGATAATTTAGTTATTTTACTGTCCATCGTTGACATTTTTTTGGGTTTATAATTAATTACTATGTATAACAATTAATTGTTATCGTCACTGATATGGCTCAAATATTCCCGATGTGACGATATATTTTAACTCACTCACTCACTCACGACTAGTTTTTAATGTTTTATTTATGTGAACACTTGGCTTGATTTTGCATGTTTCCATAGGTGCCAGCTGTGGCTAGGATACGTTCACCTTGTCGTGGAGACCTAGCGCCATCACAGTTTGATTCTGATCAATAAACACAATCAATACTGCTTTTTTCGTGATCTGTTAAGGAGAGGAAGCTGAATTAAAGAAATGTTTAGTCGAATATATGCCACATAATAGGAAGCAATATTTTCACATGGCACCAATTTAGATTGGAACTGCGTGTGTAGTTCTTTCCTCTTTCGAGCTCTGACGTGAACCCTGAAGAAATACCAACTTGTACTGATGTTTGCCTTTGTGCCGAATTCAACTCATGGGTTAAGAAATTATCTTAGGGACTGTTCTTCATCACCGTGATTCATCTACAGGAAAACATGAGAACTCTGTCTGAACGGAGATTAATAAAAATATACTTGCGTTTTTCTTTCTGTAGGAAATGAACCCAGTTAATTGTGTACACGACTCTGACATTTATATTCAAAAGGTAAAACAGCTATTAGTAGCAAAATGCCACCATAGCTTTTAATTTGCTTTATCAACGGAAACATTTTGGTTGTATTGTTTGTTTGTTGTTTTACGCCGCACTCAGCAATATCCCAGCTACATGTGGCGGTAAATTATCGAGTCTGGACCAGACAATCCAGTGATCAGCAGCATGAGCATGAATCTACGTAACTGGGATACTAAGTCAGCGAGCCTGTCCACCCGATCCCGTAAGTCTGTTCTTTTGTCAACCATGCGTTACTTAAGACCAATTCTAACGCGGGTCTTCACGGGTGGAAACATTTTGACTGAATGATAAATTGATTAAGTCTTTAATGGGACAGAGTTTCTTTGAGCTACCATCAGCTGACACTTCTTGTAAATAGATAAATGTTTAATAATTGGTGGTTTAGATTATCAACTGAGATCGTAAGTGGCTGTGTCCTCAAAGGGGGTTAAAGTACCGTAAAATTATTGTCCTATTGAGAGGGTACATGGGTCCCAAAACGTTCCAGGGAATTTAAACTTACCGATTTTAAAAATGTGGTATTTTTGTGATTATAAATTATGGCTATTTTTTTCTTCTATTGCCAGCGGCTGAAGGGATGGTGTAAATCCAGCTAGGGTCCATGCAGGTAGCAGAAATTTTGTAAGTCCCCATGGTCTCTAGCGTGGGGATCTTTCTTCAGTTGCTGGTGATCATTAACCCGTTATTATTTTGTATTGTTCTCTATAGTGACATGTTTTTATGATGACATTTTAGTGGACAATGAAACCTTTCATGTCTCATTACAGACAATTGAGTTATCAAATACCATTGAAGTCAATACCGCCATCCCGGCAATCCCATGTTTGTCTGTATTTTGCCCGGTTTGGGTTTGATCAGATCATCAAAGCCTTCTTTAACATTTCATCTTGACATTCCGAATGGGTGGACATCAAATGTATGAGAGCGTTATCATTGGCACTCAGTAGCATGTATACATTCGTATGAGTTGTTGTATATCACAGCCTTCTAAGCCACATATATGATACATTGGCTTATTAATCATGAAACGAATGAGTGAATTTGTGGTTTAATGTCCCGGGGAAAGCTAGTTAGGTTATGTAACATGTTTAAGGTGTGGAAATGCGGGCTGGGGACATGGTAGTGCAGGTATGGTGCCAATGGATACAATCATGTAGACATTCACTGACCCCATGGTCACAGATATCGCCACGACTGAGAGACGCTACCTGCAAAGGGAATATTTTGCTTTGTCAATACCTTGTCATTACCTCAATCAACATAACGGATTAACACACTATGGTTAATGTTTGTGGCGTACAATTATCTCATAAAAATACACTTTGTCTTACAAGTTAGTTCCTGGGGAGCGTGCAACTCATGGTGCCTTGTAAAGCGCTGGAAAGTTACCATTTCCATATTGATTTCAACGTACAATAACTTGCTTGCGTTCCTTGTGTCTGTGTACAAATTGTCATTCTTTAATATTTGATTAGATGTAATTTATAAATGTCACACAGATCTCATAATATTTCATAGACTACAAATTGCTTCCAGTGGCGAGTTTTAATCTGGACTAATCTTCCAAATGAACTTACAATGCGGATTTACATGGGGATTTTCAAGACTTATCAATCATTTTGCTCGAGGCTACAACATTTTTTTTGCCTAATCAAACTGCGCAGAGACGTTTTCTGTCTAATTACTATTTACAACCAATACAATTGATTGCAATGAAATGAAATCGTACACTCTTCCCATCTGACAGAATCTGTTATAGCTAAAGGCGTTTGTAGACAGAGTGAGTGAGTTAAAACTTAAAGTCACTTTGTCAATATTTCAGCCATATCGTGACTTAAACAACATATATATTAACAATAACAATAATTAAAGATAGAGTATAAAATCCTGTCAACGAAGGACAGTAAAACAACTAGAATACCACAGATATAAATGTAAAACTATTAATTAAATCTAAAACATTTTAACTATAGAGGACAACACAGTATAAAAATAGGCTATAGAAGGTAGTTCACCATACAAGGGACCATGGGGACTTACAGTACCTTTGCTACCTGCATGGACCCTAGCTGGATTTACACCATTCCTTCAGTCGCTGCCGATTGTAGGAAAATTTAGCCGGCAGTTAAAAGAACAAAAATACTACGATTAATATGTGGTAAATTTACATTTTACTTTGAAAGTTTTGGGACTTACGTACCCTCTCAGGAGGACAATAATGTTACAGTACTTTAACCTCCTTTACAGCCACTAACAGTCTAATTTACTAATCTAAACTACTAATTATAAAATATATATCTATTTACAAACTATTCATCAAAATTTATCTAGCAATTCTATTTCTTTTAAGAATTCAATGATTAAATGATAATTAACAATAAAAGATCCTTCTCTGTTTTGACATTAAAATATTTATCCCTTGTGATGGCAAAAGTTTGTAGACAGAGAAACATAAGGAATATAATACCAACGAAATATTACCTCCAGGACCTTTTTTCAAAATTTGTAAGTTTAGAGCAGCAGCATTCGAGGCTTCTGACAAAAATTGGAATGGCTCATGGTAGACATGTGAAGGACATTTTTAAAAATTGACAGTTTTTCCCACTAACCATTATTTTCCTCGAGTTTTCAGGTGGACAATTGACTTGCCTTTGAATGTGTTTGCAACATGTGACGATGGTAGAGCAGGATACACTTTGATATGAAGACAAGTTATTTCCCACAACGAGGGCAGAGATGGTCCGCTACTCTGAGGTACTTCACCTCCTGTGGCGGTACGTAAATCCCAAAACATTCAAGGTAAATTAAGCTTACCGACTATTTTAAAATGTAGCATTTCTGTGATTTTAAGTTATGGCTAAATTTGCCTACAATCACAAACGGCTGAAAGGATGATGTCAATCCGGCTAGGGTCCATGCAGGTAAGAAAAGTACTGTAAGTCGCCATGGTCCCTAGCATGCTGAACTACCTTCAGTTGCTGGTGATCTCTAGCCCGTTTCTATATTGTATTGTCTGTACTATTTGTCTAATTTTAAAAGTTACTTGCTAGTTTTAATTCTCTAACTGTGATAATCTAGTTATTTTACTGTCCTTTGTCGACATGTTTTTATTATTATTTAATTGCGTTTATTGTTAATTTATAACTTTTTAAGTAACAATATGGTTGAAGTATTGCTGATGTTACTATAAATGACTAACTCACTCACTGAGGCACTTCAATTAATCTTGCCCGTGCCAACCACACCAGATGACTCCAGGTCATGCTTCAGTGGTGTATTCCCATACTGCCTACAGTTCCAAACTGCCTACAGGTTAAAACAACATGATACGGTCCAGTGATCAGGAAGTGTATACACCGATCTGACCTGTTCTACCCCTGCTAAAATGAACTTGACTAGTTTGATAATTCTATGGTGTCTTCCCACTCTGTCTACAGAAGTTTTAAAAAATGACAAGTGTTGGTTGGTAGGACATCTTTATTCATTCTGAGAATTCTCAGACTTTACATGGAGACATGGATTTATCATGAAAAACTGATAGGCTTTACTGTCTTTCAGTGGTTTTACAGTCTTTCACTGGTTTCACAATTACACACAACTGACAATCACTTTGCAAACTTGATGAGATGTCCAGCAGCATCAATGGTACTGACGAGGCGTTTTTCTGCCGCTCTGGAGGTGCTCCTTCAGTCTCAGAAGTCTCGCATCGAGCTCTCTGTAAACACGCTTGCGTGACTTGGGGAGGGCACCACAGTCGAGCTGAGCACGTTTAGCTTTGTCTACGGCTTCGATTTTCTTGATGTTGCAGATGAAGAGGTAAATGTTTGGGTGGGCTTTGGCAATAAGGTTTTTCAGCTTCAGGTGCCACCCCTCAAGGTGGTTGTTAGCCCGCGGGCCAATATTTCTATACTGAGTCCAGATCCGTACCGGAAAACGTGTTCATAGTCCACCCATGTACTCGTGACGTAGTCGTTGAAGTTCCTGACCTTCTCTGTCTCCGGGCCTTCGTCCATGGCAGCGATCCAAGTGTCCTACACCATGTCCCGTGGAAGTAGTGGAAGGACAGCTACTCTCCTGACATGGGTCTGCACCTGTGGGATGTCCTTGTAGTCGTTTGTCAGTCCTTTCTCAGCCACATACATATCCCCATTCACCATACAGTGAATGATATACAGCTGGTCCCATAGGGCTGGTGCAACGTAGAAAGTTCCATCAATATACCACTTGTCGGCACTGTGGAGCATGTTTAGCATGTCCTCTGAAGCAAAAGACAGTATCTTGTCGTCGTCACCATCATCAATGCACAAGAATTGCTGTCCATCTTTTGTCTGAGTCCATGGTCCTTCGAGTTGAACATCAGCTAGAGACTTGGGTAGGTTTGGTAGAACTTTGCTTCTTTGCCGGTAGAGGGAGGACTTTACACTCGAGAACGATCGTACAGACGCTGGGTCAGCAACCTCGGACAACTCTTCATCGTACAGCTGCCGAATGGATGTGACGTCCTCCTGTACACGCTGACGCAGACTGCTAAGGAGTCGAATCTCATCTTCAGATTCCCATGGGACATGGTTGTGCGGTGTTGTTGATTTCATGAAGTCTCCAGTTGTAGAACAGCAGCCTTTGCATTCAGCCACAATACACTTTTCAATTTGTTGTGGCCTGTCGTCTGACGTTGAGGCGACATCGGTACCCAGCAAAGAAAACTTGCTGTCCTCCTGCTTGAGAAGTGATGAATTGAACGCGTTGAACATTTGCCATTGTGTGATGGATGCAGTTGGTTCCCCTTCTAATTTATTAGGAATTTAATTAACTGAGACGATGAGATTTTCTCAACAATTTAGTCCTTACCATGTTTTTCGACATAATATGACAAAGACAGACAACGCCTGTAACAACATAGTTAAAACAAGCCTACCCAACTTGATCAAATAGGATTAAGTTAATCCTGCTTTGGAGGTTACAATATAGGCATGCTAACTGCTTCCCAAAACAAAAGAAAACAATATCATTGTACTTGTCTTGTAGTCTTTATTAGATGAGAAGACTCAAAACATACCATACACAGAAGTAGATGCACAGATATATACTATTATAATCCCCCTAATTATCCCTTACTCCAAACGAAGCACCCCTTCATCATTGATACTCGGGCTGTTCCATTATTCTACAGGGCAAAACATCTTTTCCCACGCTGCCTACAATGTTTTTGTTGGCAGTTTTGGATGTAGGCAGTTTGGAACTGTAGGCAGTATGGGACCTAGCCGCTTCAGTACAAACCTGTTTTTGTTAATGTATTAACTGTGCTGGAGGATTTCGACGTTGTGGATTTTATCCCACATCACGCCTACAGGCTGTACAATACTGCTCATTGTTGTTTTGAACCCAAATCGCTCACAGTTGCGAATTCTAACATAGAGAAGGAGAGGTTTTCCTAACATTTCTTTCCTCATCTTGAGTAATAACAGTATCGACCATCTTTCATCATTCTCGAACAAGCTTAGAATGTAATGTGCACACATGTGTGATTACTAATAGGCTAACTGACGTGGTTTACTTTACTCCTCATCCAATGGACAATTCACAGATGTATACCGCTTTCACGTACACTTTGTGATATCTTTACCCTTATTGCTTTAAATAGGAAATACCTGTTATGAAGGTCTTTGGAGTTAAATTTGAATAATTGATTTTCCCTGTCTGTAAGATGATTTGGGGACATATAACACATCAAGGTTTCAATGAAACGTGTGCATATTTCCACTAGTATCAATATAGAGATTACGCACCGTTCCGAGAATGACATATTGATGAGAAAGTACTTTTGTTATTGACCAAGTAATGATCAAATTAAAGTTTCTTGACCGTTATGTGTGTATAACTAGATTACTGTCAACGAAGGAATATTCCTCTAATCAGTGGAATGTTGTCTGACAGGCTGTGCTGTGTGCCACATTCCTGTGTATCCATCTTCACCAGCAACTAGCCACTGTAATTTGTATGGACTGAGAGAGTGAGTGAGCATGGTTTCACGCTGCTTTTAGCAGTATACCCGAAATATCACGGCAGGGGAATTCACAGAAATGGGCTTCACACTTTGTACCCATGTGGGGCCACGAACCCGAGTCTGTGGCGTGACAAGCGAACGTATTAACCTGTAGGCTACGCCACCGCCACTTGTATGGTCTATAAATTGCTGTCAGAAATTGTCCATGTATTCTCACATCTATATGGTGGCACATTTCATTCGGTAAATCACACAGTGTGTTTTGTTTTGCCATGTTTCAAAGGAATAGTTTGTTTGTTGGTTGAAGCTACACTTAGCACTATATCATCGACATTGCCTGTCGTATAAAGTTTATTAATGTATGTTTGTTTGGATTTTATTTTGTTTAACGCCGCACCCAGCAATTGTCCACCTATGTGGCGGCGGTCTGTAAAAATCGAGACTGGAGCTGACAATCCAGTGATCAAAATCATGAACATCGATCTACGCAATTGGAATACGATGACCCTGACCACACAATTCCGTTAGTCGCCTCTTACGACAAGCACGGGTTGCTGAAGATTAATTCTGACCCGGATCTTCAATATATAACACGTGGAACTGTAAAGAAGATGATCAACATCAACGCTTTCCATATGGTCGTAGCAAGGATATTCTTTTTGAGAGAGATTCTAATAGTTTCCACCATAGAATGTGAAGAAGCATTTCTAATTGAGCATACACTCTATTTCCCTTTAAATGGGCGTTCAAATTAGTTATTGTATCATCCCAATTAGTTTTTTGAGACATATTAAATCTTGATACTTCATGCGTTTCAGGGAAAGTAATCTTGAGATAAACGCTGTCACCATCTCGCCATTCACAACCACATCTTCGCGAGATCGTGCACGGACATTTTATGTCTGTTCTGTGTACATATACACTTGCAGGATTCTATCAATAGAAGTGCAGATAGAACAGAATAAAAGAAACATACCTGTATAATATTTGTATAAAACTATCTCGCATGTTTCTGAGAGGTTATGATCATTAATGCTCACATACACAAGTCATGTAAACACATTTATCTTGAATGAGCTTTTGAAAGTTGACTGTAAACTTTGAACAAATTATTCAAGATAAATGTGTAACTGGTTCAGTTATCTATCTTATTAATATGTTTTGGGAAATTATGTTTACATTCTGTGTAAAGCAAGTCACAAAAGAAAACATGCCTTTCCATCAATTTTAGTCAGTCTGAATGATGTTGGATCTAAAACCATCCCTCGTTACATTCTCGTTAAATATCTGTCAAGTTTACACATTGCGAGGAGTATATAGGAATAATACTACATACGATTGCATCTTTTCGTAAAAAAAGAGTAAGATGCATTTCATGGAAAAGAAATATGGATTGAGTGAAAAAATAGAAGATAAAGGCATGTGCCTTCCCCTTTAACACAAGCCATCGTTTATCTTTGAGATAATGTGTGAAAGTGATTAAAAAATGTTCACGTCCATAGGCAGTTATGGGCTTGTGTTCGTTTAACGCTGCACTCAGCAATATTGCAGCCGTAATTACGTAAGTGCACTCTCCCATCATTCCTTTCAGAAACGCTGTGTAAAGCAATAAAATTCATGTTTGCAGATGACTTGCCGGTCAATTGGATTTCAGCCCCAAACCAACATCTACTACTATTGAAAGCAATATTCCAAAACTACCCTCTGTCATTGACATTTCGCTTTATCCCGCTAAGTGTGAAGTACACTTCCAAGAATACCTTGCAATGCTTACCTATCGCTGATGTGGTCACGGAGGTACAAGAACGGGTGCAGGGGCCGTGTTCGAGGAAAGACCTGGTAGAGGGATAAGGTTTGCAACAATGAATTAAAACATTAATTATCACATAATTCGAGAATCTATGTTGGTCATCACGACCACGTTTTACACAAAAATTAGGAACTTGCAATTATCTTTTTCATTCACCTACGGCCGCCGGTACAAATATATAGATGTCACTACTTGTCAGACTCGACACGCTATGAGAGTGGTGTCACCCCCGACTTGAGACATAACTACTTCCTCATTCGTTAGGGGCGGTGGTGCAGCATAGTGGTTAAAGCGTCTGCTCGTCACGCCGAAGACCTGGGTTCGATTCCCCACATGAGTATAATGTGTGAAACCCATTTCTGGTGTCCCCGCGGTGATGTTGCTGGAATATTGCAAACAGCGGCGTGAAACTTAACTCACTCACTCACCTCATTCGTTATTAACTTGCTGAAGCCGCTTCAGTGTAAAATGTACATGAGATGTTTAACATGGAATGAAGTTCTGAAATGTTTTGAGGCAACTCGAACATACTGTATTAGTAATTAGATCTCTTGTGTAAAATACACGATCTCCGCTCTCCTCAAACACATGAACAATCATCATGATGTATAGATGTTGTTAGTTTTTTTTTTAAGTTTAACGTTGTTGGTAACAACTCGTCTATTTCCTTGGATATCAGTATGAATGTGTCACCAAGGAACTCATGCGGAGATTCATGCATTCATGATAGAGTAATGGATTCGAACCAATAAAATGGAACGAACGGCACTTATTGTACAAACTATATTCCAGCGGTCTATCTGTTATATATTGCTTCACACGTCAAATCGTTGAAGCCTAAAGGCAGGCACAAACCTATGTAATGTTAGCTGTGTGGGTACAGCTATCTCCATTCAAGACAACCAGGGAATGCCGGGAATGTTGTCGGACGTGATATTTTGGTTTGTCTGACATCCCCTACACGTGTAACGATTACTTCCATTTTATGATCAGCGTATATCATTAGAGGTATGCTGAAGATAAATTTTCATCGTTTTGTTAAAAAAGGTTGGATTGCACATTGAACTCAATACCCTTTACAATGTCGAACAACACTTCTCCAGGTGTCTTCCCATTCTGCCTACACGTTAAAACAACATGATACGGTCCAGTGATCCTGAAGTGAGGTTAATATGCTGACCTATTCTACCTTTACTAAAATGAACTTGACCAAAAGTCAATTGTAGGCAATACGGAAAAACATGATAAAAAATATTGATTCTTGGTATAAAGTATCTAATTCTTTCCGAATGCATTTCATTCATTGGAGTTGACAAAATGTCATGGAATATTATTCTTCATCTTATAATGCCACCCCTCAAAATGCAATTGGTTATTCGTCCTGGGCCCAATATTGCCTAACTGTCTAGGTTCCTACAGGAAAGTGTGCTTCATAGTCCACCCATGTGCTTGTCATACAGTCATTGAAGACATTCTAATGGGGCGTGGTTGTGTTGTGATGTAGATTTAATGAAGTCTTCAGTTGTGGAAGAGCGACCCTCGCATGCGGAATGCACACTCTTTCAGTTAGGAGATTAACACACTGTGTTGCAAAATCAGAGGTATACAACGAAATTATAATAGCTCTAATTTTTTTTGTATTTTAAATGAAAAGATTAGAGCTGTTACAATTTCGATATCTACCTCTGATTTTCCAACACAGTATGTTTATCTCCATTCTACCATAACGGCGTTATTAACTTTAAAAAAATACATTCTGTGTTGAAAAATTAGAGGTATATAACGATGATATATATATCTGTATTGCATTAATTACCTTTCTCCAAACCGAACTACATATACCCTTTAGTGACTGGTAAATGCACAGTAATTTTTGTAGGCAAACTGGGATGTAGGCAAATTGGGACTGTAGGCAGAATGGGATTTACCCTACTCCAATGTGTAAGCAACGATGATATTATATTCCCAATAAGTAATGATGCATGCGTCTGTGTCCTCAGATTCTGTCTCCGACATTTCCCGGTGAAGTCGATTGAATTGTCCCAAACATTTGAAATCACTTTGTTTCTATTATTCTCCATATTCACATACACAGACACTCTCATAATCCCACAATAAATTTCACTGGCTTCCTTGTATTTCTTCGATCATATCAGACAAGTATATGGATGGCAACTTCTTGTTTATTGTATATCACAACGTTTCTAGGCTACCTCTTGCCCCTTCGTCAGGTGATTGAAGTAGCCCAGAAACGTTGTGATATACAATAAACAAGAAGTTGCCATCAATGTACTCGTCTGATATATTCACCAACTTCTAAATGCCTCTCAAGTATTTTTTCGATCAGTTACATCGGAACTTTTCAGAAGGAGTTGTGCACATAAGATGTCAGTAAGTGAACATAACTGATCCGAAAGGCAATATATACGATGTACTATTCATTGCTCACGGCTTTGTAAATAAATCAACTGGAGGTTACACGTGTGGTGTGGAAAAAGAATCACATGTCAGTTTTCTCTTAAACATTTGTGCCAACAACAGGTTTCGCCCTGCTTCTCCTCACACTAATAGTTGTTTTTATTAATGGCAGTGTCGACTCCTCTGTTAATGGTCACTTAGAGCTTTACTGTGTACACGTGTTTGGCAACTGACGTGATTTATGGTTTGTTTTCATCACTCGGACGAGTCACAGAAAAAACGATACCACTTTCACGTAAGCTGTAGATCTTAACCCTTGTAAAGTTGTACACGGAATAATCGCTTGAATCGCCCATGCTCATATGATCAGTTCGGTGAAATAAATAAATAAATTCGGAATGAATAGTATTACGGACAATTTTTCGTGATCATTCATATTCAGAATGATACAATTCTGAAAGTTTCGCACCTAATCGAGCCGAAATTGGCGTGGCAAGTCCTGGCCACGGTGTCTGTACAAACACATTTCTGACAGTGGAGGAGTGATCCGGCTATCAGTAGAATGTTGTGAGGATGTGTGTAATGAACTCTGAGGATGTAGTAAGGATCAATGAGCAGGCTTTGGGTATTCCTTTCCACTGACTTTAGTAGTATCCCGTCATTACAATGAGCAGGCTTTGGGTATTCCTTTCCACTGACTTAAGTAGTATCCCGTCATTACAATGAGCAGGCTTTGGGTATTCCTTTCCACTGACTTTAGTAGTATCCCGTCATTACAATGAGCAGGCTTTGGGTATTCCTTTCCACTGACTTAAGTAGTATCCCGTCATTACAATGAGCAGGCTTTGGGTATTCCTTTCCACTGACTTAAGTAGTATCCCGTCATTACAATGAGCAGGCTTTGGGTATTCCTTTCCACTGACTTAAGTAGTATCCCGTCATTACAATGAGCAGGCTTTGGGTATTCCTTTCCACTGACTTAAGTAGTATCCCGTCATTACAATGAGCAGGCTTTGGGTATTCCTTTCCACTGACTAAAGTAGTATCCCGTCATTACAATGAGCAGGCTTTGGGTATTCCTTTCCACTGACTAAAGTAGTATCCCGTCATTACAATGAGCAGGCTTTGGGTATTCCTTTCCACTGACTTAAGTAGTATCCCGTCATTACAATGAACAGGCTTTGGGTATTCCTTTCCACTGACTTAAGTAGTATCCCGTCATTACAATGAGCAGGCTTTGGGTATTCCTTTCCACTGACTAAAGTAGTATCCCGTCATTACAATGAGCAGGCTTTGGGTATTCCTTTCCACTGACTTAAGTAGTATCCCGTCATTACAATGAGCAGGCTTTGGGTATTCCTTTCCACTGACTAAAGTAGTATCCCGTCATTACAATGAGCAGGCTTTGGGTATTCCTTTCCACTGACTTAAGTAGTATCCCGTCATTACAATGAGCAGGCTTTGGGTATTCCTTTCCACTGACTTAAGTAGTATCCCGTCATTACAATGAGCAGGCTTTGGGTATTCCTTTCCACTGACTTAAGTAGTATCCCGTCATTACAATGAGCAGGCTTTGGGTATTCCTTTCCACTGACTTAAGTAGTATCCCGTCATTACAATGAGCAGGCTTTGGGTATTCCTTTCCACTGACTTAAGTAGTATCCCGTCATTACAATGAGCAGGCTTTGGGTATTCTTTGGGTATTCCTTTCCACTGACTTAACTAGTATACCGCCATTACAATGAGCAGGCTTCGGGTATTCCTTTCCACTGACTTAACTAGTATTCCGTCATTACAATGAGCAGGCTTTTGGTATTCCTTTCCACTGACTAAAGTAGTATCCCGTCATTACAATGAGCAGGCTTTGGGTATTCCTTTCCACTGACTTTAGTAGTATCCCGTCATTACAATGAGCAGGCTTTGGGTATTCCTTTCCACTGACTTAACTAGTATCCCGTCATTACAATGAGCAGGCTTTGGGTATTCCTTTCCACTGACTAAAGTAGTATCCCGTCATTACAATGAGCAGGCTTTGGGTATTCCTTTCCACTTACTTTAGTAGTATCCCGTCATTACAATGAGCAGGCTTTGGGTATTCCTTTCCACTGACTAAAGTAGTATCCCGTCATTACAATGAGCAGGCTTTGGGTATTCCTTTCCACTGACTAAAGTAGTATCCCGTCATTACAATGAGCAGGCTTTGGGTATTCCTTTCCACTGACTTTAGTAGTATCCCGTCATTACAATGAGCAGGCTTTGGGTATTCCTTTCCACTGACTTAAGTAGTATCCCGTCATTACAATGAGCAGGCTTTGGGTATTCCTTTCCACTGACTTAAGTAGTATCCCGTCATTACAATGAGCAGGCTTTGGGTATTCCTTTCCACTGACGTAAGTAGTATCCCGTCATTACAATGAGCAGGCTTTGGGTATTCCTTTCCACTGACTTAACTACAGTGACCTCGGTCAGCGATCAAGACGGGTATTCCTGTCAGCGATCACGTGGTGTCATCCCCTATATGTTTAATATTTAATCATGTATTTGTTCTCTCTTCTGTTTTTGTCTGTGTGTGCGACTTAGATGGAAATCGAGAAGATCTTTATAAAGACATTAAATGCTTGACTAAATTCACTATCAAATTCATTATAACCCCGATTATTCTTTACTGGCTGGTAGTTTGTACATGACATTGGCTATCACAAGACGCGTTTCCTCAAATTACAAAGTTTGTTGACGTGATGCAAAAATACATCTTTTTGTCATGAAGTTATACATTTCTGGTTCAAATACCTTCGATATGCTAAAATCACCCTTATGTTAACACACGTGAAGGTGTATGACGTAAAAACTAATAAATCCTACACATAATTATTACAATAAAATCATTAAAGAAAAAGAGCAGTCTCTGCACTATCCCTACCCAACCCTCGTCGAACACATTTGTCAAAAGCATGAACATTAAGTATGCGTTTCTCGCGATTATCAAATAATTATGTAATTTAGAAGCTATTGTTGGATCATATAGCCCATTACTCCGATTCCTGTTGGCTTTATGCCTTCCGAAGTCAAGGGTAATCACTGATCGTTGTTGCCTCGGATGGGATCACCTGCAGATCCGTTAATAGCACTGATCTTTGTCCTCAGACTGACTTCTATTCTGGACATGGCTTGTATCAAACTTGGTGTTTCACAAGAAACAGATGTCTGGCATTATCCCTGCTGGAGTCGGGATCGGTTATCGTCCTGTGCAAAGTGGTGAGATATTTTCACTTCAGTAGTTCAAAAGAGATATCGTAAAACACGATTGTGATGATTCGTGGCCTGGCGGAATACGTTGCAGGCAATATATAGTTTGGAACAGCAAACGTTTTCCGTCAGTCCTTACTCTATCAGATTGGAAAACAACAGACGTTTTGTTTAACGTCTTTTAGAACGATGTGACTCGGCATCGAACCACAAACCTTCCGCTGTCCAAGCAGACGCCCTATCCACAAGACATTATATTGGGACACGTCCGTTGTCGGAGATTACAACAACAGTTCTTTACCCTTTCCTTTAATACCAAAGTACTGTTCAATTCTATTTAAATGATTGATATGTAAATGACCCATGTGAACTCTCACGACTTCCTTTGTATACGACCGGTGAAGGTCCGGGCTAGAATATTGATCTTCAGTAACCCATGCTTGTAAGAGGCGATTAACGAGATCGGGTGATCAGGCTGGCTGACTTGGTTGACACATGCCATCGGTTCCCAATTGAGCAGATCGATGCTCATGCTGTTGATCACTGGATTGTCTGGTACAGGCTCGATTATTTACAGACCGCCGTCATATTGAGTGAGTGAGTGCGACCTTAAACAAAACTCACTCACTCACTCCTTTGTATACTGAACTGTATATTTGTAGCTGCAGTGCCGTGTATAACGGTATTGGAATGCGAATTTGCTTTGCCAGCTGTGTATTTTAAATGCTGTCGAAAAGGACTATAACTTTCTCCTTATGTGTCCAGTTTCAAACGTAAAGCAATAAATGTATCAAAGACAATGGCCTTTTAAATACATGCAACATTTATGCATTTCCACATTGCTTAGCTGTGCAGTATAACACTATTGAATTGTAGCGCAAAACCCCAGAACTTCCCAAATGAGGTAACAATTAAGCTTCCAAAAATCAGGTAACAATATTTCCGTTAAAACACGACGGCACGGGTAATGACATTTACCAGTTTGGTGTAAACCACAAAAACGTAGATATAGCACTGACAGACAAATGATAATTTCAGGATCCTGTCAAGACGTAAAAGCCTCAATAAATTAATGGAACATTCGAGCATGTACTCAAAACATACGTGCAGTTGTTAATTGAAGGTTTATGGGTCTCGGGTATTACACAAGCTTACCCTAAAAGCAAACAGATTGCTTAAACGATCTCTTATATTAGAGTTAATCCGACATTAGCGCTATTCCAGGCATACTCAAAGGGGCACACAGAGATGGGCTTCATGCGTGATGTCCTACTAGATGCCATTGTACAAAGCGATATTGGCGCTGAAGTGATCGTTACTTTATACATTGAAGTAGGCTTACGACAGTCGTAGCGCTGAGGTTACTTTGCACAATAGCAGCCTGTAGATTGATTGGGAAACATTATAACTGAAGTAAATACAAATTGTGTGAGTTGTGATTACTAACAGAAGTTCAGGACATGATTTCACATTTTTCACTTATTTTCAATGGTCCATTCATACATTTTCCCCAAGTTTGTGCCATTATGTGCGTTAACGCAAACGAATTATTTTCGTTGGATATTCGAGAATGGTTATTTATTTTAACTCCAGCAAAAACTGAAAAAGGCAAACCACCTCTTTTGATAGAAATTTCTCATTTCTCAATTATTTCCTCGTCAATTATGTACTCGAGAAATTACATAAGCAGCACGAAAATAATTGAAGTAACAAGGAATTTCGCTCAAGAACTATCTTTAGCAATAGAAGTAGTAGTCCAAGGCTTTCGCATGTAACGAATAAAAACTGGCCGCTAAGTTTAGTTCGTTTCAGCTAAAATATACAGAAGTAGTAAGGACAAAAACAGGTAATTTTATCCGTCAGTCCGTGTTTATCGTCTTCTTCATAGACGTAGATTACTGAATGTATCTGGCATATGTAACGTCATGTTTGTAGGAGAGTAATAAGCGTCAACGCCTGAAAATAACCAGTCTTCATTATTTGATGAAAACATTTCATCGGGCGTGTTTAAAACCAAACGTGAACAACAAATGAATCCTTTACACAAGGAACTGCTCTTAAAGACGCTTTTTACACGAAATAGTTTGTATTAAGATCTCTGGAAAATATACTTTGTAAAAGACCTTTTTTAATGTCCAGTGGAGTCCCATATCAAAGGTGATTTTACTGCAACTGTTCACAGTCTAAGGATTGACAGCCATATTTCATATGGAACTGATCGCTCACCTTTCACATGATTGGACATATTGCGCTGTTATAAATTACGTATATGGGAAACGGTATTGCTTCATAATCCGAAACACAATGATCTGCGTCGTCTAACGACAATAACTTTACATCAACAGCTGTGGATCTGTGGACACAATACGTACTCTTTATTTTCTGCGAGGTTCCATGCACCTTTGATATGTGAGCACATACAGTGTAATTATAAGAGTCATATTTGATGTAAGACTGATTCATGACCTGTCATTAAAGTATAGAGATTTCTCTGTTTGTAATAACTCGCTTTGACATTTAAATATATTCATCATATCCAGAAGCACAGTGAGTGAGTGAGTTATACGCCGCACTCAGCTATGTTCCAACCATATGGCGGCGGTCGGTAAACAATCGAGTCTGGACCAGACAATCCAGTGATCAACGGCATGAGCATGAATCTACGCAATTGGATTACCAAGTCAGCGAGCAGATCTTACGACAAACATGGGTTACTGAAGATCAGTTCTAACCCGGAAATTCACAGGTGCAATAAGTGAGTGAGTGAGTTAATATTTAACGTCACATTGGCAATATCTTAGCCATATCGTGACGAAATCAATTTATACAATAAAAAGTGAAAATATGTTGAAGATTAAAACCTGTCGACGATGGACAGTGAAAATACTAGATATAAATCACAGATATAATATAAAACTAGCGAACAACGCTAAAACATTCCAATTAATGAAGACAATATAATATAAGACACGGGCTATAGATCGCCAACAACTGAAGGTAGATCACCATACTAGGAACAATGGGGACTTACATTACTTTTGCTTCCTGCATGGATCCTAGTTGGATTTACACCATCGCTTCATTGTAGGATTGTAGGATAATTTAGCCGAAATTTAAAACAACAAAAATACTGCGTTTAAAAAGTTGGTACGTGAAAATTTTACTTTGAAAACTTTTGGGACTTACGTACCCTCTCAGAAGGACAATAATTTTATGCTACTTCAACCCCCTTTGAGGATACAGCCACTAACAATCTAAGTTGATAATCTGAACTACCAATTATTAAACTTTATCAATTTATGAAACATATATCAAAATTCATTTAACAAATCTATCTCTTTTAAAAAATCAATGATTAAATGATTATTAACTTTATTATAAAGATCCTTCACTGTTTTGATGTTGAAATATTTATCCCTTATGATGGAGAATTCAACACAGTCAAGCAGGACATGCTTGACCGTGGTTCTCTCATCACAAGGGATGAAAAACGGAGGGTCCCCACCTTTCAGTAGGTATGCATGAGTATATATTTTGTGGCCAATACGACACCGTCGTATGATGGCCTCTTTAAATCTTGACTGACAACCCAAGTAAGTGTAACCGATATAGGGTTTTATTGCATGTAGTTTATTGATACCTACTTGGGTGTCCCACTTCTTTTGCATCAGATCACGTAAGTAGGTTCTAATGCTAGCTTTGTAATCCGAGTAAGGAATAAGAAGTGGTGTCACAGATTTGTAGAGTGCTGCCTTGGCAGCAAGATCAGCCAATGTGTTCCCAGAAATGCCAACGTGGTTGGGTAACCAACAGAAGACGATGTCGTATTGGCCAGTAGCAAGATCATTATGTAATTCAATAATTTCGATTGAAAGTGGATGTTTGCAAGAAGATTTTTGACAGTCTGAAGGCAAGAAAGAAAATCGGAAAAGATTGTATATGTATTGTTTATGTTTAGGATGTTTATTAATATATTTTAAGGCTGTTAACATTGACTTAGCTTCTGCTGTGAAAGTAGAGCTGTTATCAGGTAATCTAGAAGATATTGTTTTGGAGCCAATGGCAGTGGCACAATCTACTGCGCCACCATCCCTGGACCCATCTGTAAATAAGGATTTGTATGTATTATATTTATTTCTTAATTGACTAAATTCTTGTTTATACTGAAA